>NC_135012.1:13026362-13328775 GCF_051020985.1 Nomia melanderi | reverse complement strand
CCTGCATAATTAGAAATACACGAGAGCGGCGCGGCCGGGAACGATGAACCGCTAAGCATCATCGGGGATCGCATGCCCGAATTTGGCCGGTTTCCGATCCTCGAAATTGCCGGCGAGCCGAGAGAAACACGCCTTTTCCCTTTTCCGAGCGCGCTTTCCCGGCGGCCGAACAGGCCCGAAATCGTAAAAGGGGAAACGAAACGGGCGCCGGACGAATTACGCGGCCCTGTCTTGTTTATTAAAGATTACTCAGCCGCAATTATCCACCGTTACGAGGCGTCGAAGCCTAATTAACAGCCTCGAGAGCCGAGCGAAAATCCGTATTAGGCGAAAAATCGAACCGACACAGGAGTGTAATCGTTTCGCGAGCGGCGTATGAGAGAGTTACGTGCTGTAAAGAGGGGCGGCCGGGGGGGGAAGAGAAATCGTTCGGTACGCATTAGAAATTTATGGATTCCTTCGAAAGACCGTTAAAGCAGAAATATTCGTTGCCTTTCGTGTCCGTTGCCGGTGCGAAGCTCCGACCGTTTTACAACGATTTCCGCGTCCATTTCATTCGGTAACGAGCCCTCGGTCACGTACCCGGCTGCTGTCGGAACGAGCCGGCAGATCCACACGCGGGGCCGCGCGTGTCCACCGTTCCCTCGATCCGTCGAAAATCAGTCGAAGGCACGGCGGAAAGAAGAAATGTCCCGGTTTCCGCTCCGATGATTGTACATTACGATTAACCCGCAATTATTTCCAACGAACGAGACCGCTGCCTGCCATTGCTGTCGCTCTCTCTCTCTCTCCCTCTGTGCGTTCTCGAAGATTGATAGGTGACCAAGAAAGTATCGCAGAAACGAATGATCGAATAAAACGTCCGTTTTCTAGAAAGTGTGTTCCGTCGAGTGGCATTTCATACGACGACTTAATTAATTGTCCCTGTGATCTACATTTCCGCGAGATCTACGGTAGCCTCTAACGCGTTCGGCGGAAGATCCATAAATCGCGGGATCGCGTTAAACTAGCTCTACGAGGATAACAAATTTTCAATTATTCCAGAGTCTAATTAGGCGGCCGGTGATGAAAGATATGTTCATCAGCGGTAGTAGAAGAATCCTCCCACGTTAAACGTGTTAGCCGGTGAACCGCGGATAATCCTCATCCGGAATCATTTAACGCTTCCAGCGCTTAATCGCTCGATCGTAGAGTGGCATAAACCATAAAGTAAACGCGCAAACAAACGAATGATTGTTAGAGCGTCAACCCGTTAAATCTCAACACCTTTACGATCAGCTGACCTGGAATGCGCTCCCCCCGACGCCGCGACGGCCGCAGCAGAGAAATTACTCTGCGTCGATCTTCGTTCAGCCGGCACGAACGATTGTACGCGTGACGTTTCACGAATTTCTATCCAATTAAGCGTAATTACGGGAGCAACGTACCGGAAGAAGACCGGGATCCTAATGACACGTGACGAAGGTGGAACGAGACCTTTTATCCCAGAAACGCCCCGTTCATGCCGCGACTGCCGATTCTCGTCCGCGCCTCGTCCCTTCTCCTCTCGTCTTTCCTGTCACGAACGCGCCGGCTTCCTGACGGAGCTGTCCGCGAAAACGCGCACGCGTATGCGCGCACCGGCATTTTATTTCGGCAAAGTAACGGTGTATCGCGAGGGGGGCCTCGCGTTTCGACGTTGAAAAACGACCGAGGGAACCAGCGCGGCCGGTAAAAAGAGGCTAAGAGGACGTCCTTAAAGAGGAACGTTTGACGAAGGATCGGCGAGGAGACAGCTCGCGTTTCGCAATTCTCCCTCGTCCCCTTTGATCGACGGAACTCCGAAGGGAGCTCTTCACGGACGAGAAGAAAATTCCTCGAGCAGCAATTCAACGGACGAGATTCCGTGCCGACGAACAAAAAGACGGTCCCAATCGGCGTGATGAGTTCAAGTTTCGTATACAAAGTGTCCGTGCGCCGTAATGATCGGAAACGCGTCGCGTGCGGCTCACCTGTCAGGATCGGCGAGGTTGAACGGCCGAACGCAAGACCAGTGGCTGATAACGCAGGTCCCTGCACCTGGCTGGCAGCTCACCGTCGGGCGAAAAGGCAGTCGGCTTACCTTACTCGCAGGCGGCTGGCAAAAACGAGCTGCGCGAGGATAATAACCGGTTATCGCCCAACAGTCTTTCAGTATTTAATCGTAATGATGACGCGCCCACCGATTATCCTACGTATCATCCTCTCGAATCGCACCCCCGACAGGATTAACGTCGAGCGGAGAACCCCCAGGACCCGGGGGAGGATATTTGTCAGTCGGATCGGCTGGCATGCTTTTAATTGCCGTGGAGCTCCGTCGAGACGCGTTAGACGAAAAAGAAGCGCGGACGGGGCAGCAGGAACCGGTCGACGGTGATTCGCTGTCGTCGCGTCCGCGGACGGACAGGTCCGCCGTCGGGTATTACCTGCTGATTGCCGGGTTGGTTACCGATCAAGAGGCTGCGATTTTGTTTTTGCCGCGGATCGCAGGCGCCAGCTACACGCGAGATTCGAACATTAGCATTAGCGCAGCGCGGCCGCGGACGGGTGGGCCGGGGCCACCCTCGAAGGGGGCGGTCCAATTAACGATCGACCGGTACCATTAACGACGCGTTGATAAACTCGTGGCAGCCTGACACCGGCCGAGCTGTTACGAAATCCTGTAGCTTTCCTTCCCCCGCCGTCCGTCTTCCGAGCGGTGCCGCTGCTTTCTTTTCTCTTGTTTCCTCCTCGTCGCTCTCGGTCCCTCCGCGGCGGTAGCGACAGGTTTTCTTTTCCCTCCAGAGGCCGACCTTCTGCAAGGTCTCCCCGCGAGCACAAGTTCGCGGCAGGAATGCGTGACTCGACGATTTTATAACCCGCTTTCAATTACCATTCCTGGTGCTCTTGTTTCCCTCGGGGTTCGCGCCGCCGGCACGGACCAGAAGAAAACCTCGAACGCCGCGGAATGTGCGCGCGCCCGTCCAAATGCCGGCCGGATCTCTCCCGGAGAGTTTGTCCACCGCGTCTTCTTACCCCGACCTTTCTCCCTTTCTTCGTTTATCCTCTTATCCCTCCGGCGGACGCGCGAGAATCCCATCTTTTTCTACTCTTTTCGCTCGCGCTGCCACCGGCCGCCGTGATTTATTCGACGTCGGCCTGCCCGGAGAATCGCCGCGACGCGACAGTCCGCCGGCGGAGAGGGGCGAGGTAGCGGCTGCAGGACGGAGTCTCGAGGAAACGAGTTATCCTCCTTAAGGAGGTCCGGCCGCGATCGGCCTGGACAATTTGTTTTGGCTCGTTTGCCGATGATACGGTCCCGTCGTCGACGCCTCCGTTCACCGGAACGCGTTTACATGGCGAACAAGGTTGCGGCTCAATGGAGCATCATTATCTCCGCGGAAATGGCCGAGCGAGTTGACGCGTTCGGTGCCGCTGGAAAAACGCTACGGCCATTCACACCCTGCACGATCGTTCTTGCTTCTCGAGGAACTGGAGAATCTTCCTTTTCTCGCACTGGCCGAGCGAGACGGGGGCGATGACGGTCGACGGAGAGCGGCCGTTTAAAGAAGGATGACCATCTTTGATTTCGCGATTGCACGCGATTAACCTGCGCTCGTTCGGCACACCGTCGATTAATCGGCGGATAACGTTCGGCGAGCTGGCCAGATTATACGCGACAGCAGCCTCTCGGAGGGAAAGTGTTCCCCGTTGGCAGCGTATTTCGCACCTGGATATCGTTAGTTTCTCCCTTACCGATGCTAATAAGTTAATCTGCTCGCTGGGCCCGTAACACGTCGTAAATACCCTTAAGCCGGATTACACGAACTCCGGTGGACGTTGCTCGCATAATGCAGCGGTAGCCAATGACTCTCGTATCTCTGTCGATTAGCAGGTACTCGGCCGAGAGCGAATCCTCGAGTCGCGCGTTTCATCCGCCTCTCGATACGGCCCCTGGCGAAAGGATAAATCGTCCTCTCGACCATTGTCCGCGTTAGATGGCACTGTTACTCCACAGGGACGAAGACGGTGGAACGTAAATGAAGGGAAAACATCGGGCACGCGGAAGTTCCCAACGAAGCGCGAGTTCTGCGAAGATACGGTGACCAGTTTCTTTCTTTTTCCAGTGAACCATGAGGACGTCGCTGGTTCTGCTAGTGTCCATCGTGGCGTCCGCGACGGCGGCACCTCTGCGAGAGATCGCCGGGCCCGACGCGCGGATCTCCCCCCGCGGCAAGGACGAAGAGGCCCCGGTCCCCGCGGAAGCCGAGATTGTCACCGGCAGGGACGCGACGAATCAACCGGCAAAAAAGCAATCGGAGAAGTCCAGCGGTGGAACGAACGATTCGAGGAGCGGCGGTTCGTTGCCAGCTGCGAATCTAAGCAAACACGCCAGAACCGAGGGTAAGCCTGATTCCGCGCAATCCGCGTCGAAGCTGTCCAACGATGCCAGGGAGAGAGTCTCGAAGAAGAATCGAAGGCACAAGGCAATCTTCGTCAACTACCCGATCGTTCCGCAGCTGCCGTTTTCGAACATACCCTACGACGTTGATTACACCGGGAACAGCTTCGACGCGGAGGATGATGGGAAGAGGTACGACGAGAGCAACATCTTCTACATCCGGCTGCCGCCCACTCCGTACATGTTCGTCCCGGGATTAGGCTACATCTCGCAGCCTCCAACCTACTCAACCTCCAGCCTGCGACCTCAGATTTCATACAACAGACCTGCCCGACCGAAGCCTGTCTACCAGCAGCCAGTCAATCCCTTCATCAAGCTACCGATCGACTTCGTGAGCAACGGGAAACCGACGTCTGTCTATCAGTGGCAGAAGAAGACTGCCGGCAAGAAACCGACCGACAGTCCCATCATGAATCTGGACAGTTTGTCGAACGAGTTCGTCAGCAACGGGAAGCCCACGTCGATCTATCAGTGGCAGACAAACCTAAAACCAGCCAAGAGACCAGAGGACAACGCGATCAACAATCTGGACAAGGGTCCTTACACGTTCAACGGCAAGCCGGCCAGCTTCTTCCTCCTGAAACCCGACGGAACGAACTCGATACGTCAGCCGCTTCGGTATCCGGACTACCAGCAGGATAATTCCTACTATTGATGTACCGAATCAAATCCGGCACGGCTGTTCGCGGATCCTAGAAATTGATAGTCTTGCTCGAAATCACTGGCTTGGCGGAGTACCGGCACGATGAGGGTGCGCACGCGAGATACGGAATGATCCTCGTCGAACCACGCTCGTCTCCGCGTTATGATATCGGAGGAGAGTGCGCGACTCGAGCAACTCGAACGAACTGGCAAGGATACTCGATATATATTAGGTCAACTCTGCCGGCCGATGGACGATCATTCGCGTGTCGCGACTAGTAATCTATGGAAAAATCTGTACTTGGAATCGTTGCTAAGATACAGCGAGCTGATATTTCTCCGACGTTAGAGCAAACAGGAACGTGATCTCATCGGGATTTTCACTGGTGATTCACATCCTTGATTCCGAAGAGTTTAGGGTCCAGCTTAAAAGTATCACTCACGCTCTCGCTATATTTTGACGACGACTGTATCTTGTCGGAAAATCGCCACTCGAGACGACACAGCGGCGAGAGAGAAATTTCGCCGCGTGTCTCGATTGCGGTATTGATCGATTACCATGTTATTCTATCGACGAACGGCGCATCCCTGTCGAAAAGGTGAGAAGAGGCGTGCCTTCTCACACTCTGTCCAATTACAGGAGAATTTCCGCATTCCGTTCAAGTGCCTCCCTCCTTTCGACGCGCCTTAGGTTCGATGGAGGAGGAGGAGGAGGAGGAGGAGGAGGAGGAGAAGGAGGAGGGAGAACCGTCGAAAGGCAGACAGTAAAAAATTCGCTAGGAAACGTTAGCATGATTAATTAACGATCAACGCCGGTTCGATCGCGTTTTCTTTTATCAGAGTTCGCTCGACTCGTCGGCAGAGCGAACCGGTCTGCCATACAATAACGATGTTTCGCGGAAAAAAGTATTTACGACGCACGTGCAGACGAGGGAAGGCGATAAAAATGCAGAGCTTCGGATTATCCGTTCGCGAGCGTTAATTGAAAATTCGATTTACGACGCTGCGAATGGTTGAAAGTTCGTTCCTGAACGCTCACGCGTGTTATCGGGTTTTTACGCTGTCGCGCGCCGACGTGTATTCGTGTGTCCATGATTCATCGATTAACCACAAACTAGCGAGGTTCGATGATAGTTTGATCGTTTCGATGATTAGTTTTCGCAAACGGATGTTATAGAAGGATAAAGTCTCTTCCAGGGCTTCGCAGAAGTGTTCCAATCTTACGATGCATATACGCTGTATATACATACGAGTATTTGGAAAAGCGAATCACTATTTTTCTACTTTTATAAAGAAGAGCACGGCGAATTTTCTAAAGATTAATTGCGAGAACGGACAACGACCGATGTTTCATGTAAAGGAGTGAATTATTTGGAAAACGCTAGGATGCGAACCGAAGCGACGCAAGTGTGAAATTTATCGGCCCCGACGACACGCTTGGAATTGTTTCCGACCTCCGTGTATCGTCCAACGGTTCACCCCGCGGATATAAATGAACCGCGTTTAATTGGAGCGTATTATTAAAGCCCCGGCTTGAATGGAACCCGGGGATCCCGGCGAGCGTGTAATTATTCCTTTACATGTATAGCTGTTATTTATAATGTATCGATATTTATACACGCCTACTTGTACGTCAATTAATTAACGAGTACGCGGGACCTGTACAATTTACGCGCGGATTTGATCGACGGCGAAAAGAATCGCGAACAATGACAGGAAACGCGACGACTGTTTGCTCAAGTGCTAGGCGTAAAACGCGTTGTTTCTCTCGTTTCTACATTTTCCAGCGCGATTCCACTCTGTCCCCTGTAACGCGCTCGATTATCAACAGTGTATTTATTTCCAGATCCGAGTGATATTTATGTATTTCCCCGTTATCGGAAGAATGCAGAGCTTAGGAGTCCTCTTCTTTCCAGACATTGTACATACGCGTGTGGAGAAAAATACACGAAAGCTTTCAAAAGCTCGTCTCTTACCGTCGCTTCTCCCCTGTTCGAGGCGAAACGAAGAGGTCGTCGCGCCTCGGTTTCCTCGGATCTCCGGGCTGCGTCGACAGGAAAACGTGTTTCATATGTTTCGCCCCGTTCCCCCGACTCGCGTAACACAAATATTGACTTGGGACGCGAGTCCGCCCGGGATTATATCCCGTCTGGTTACGGGAATACTCGGCGATCCACGCTACTTACTCGAAAGGGATTGAACTCCGAGATCACGATAATGCTTATCCCGCCGCGCGCTCGCCGTCTCGGGAGAACCGTCTCGGGAGAACCGTCTCGAGATCGGTCCCCGCCGTTGTGAATAAGAAGAATTTCATCCGTCCGGATTAAATTGGACGCGGGGGAAGAACAGATTTTCCGGACTCCGAGCCCGAGGAGAATCTACTTTGAAACCTGTCGGGGAACTTATTTAGGAGAGCCAGCCGGTCTATTCTGTCCGGAGCAGCGGTGAGCGCGGAGGGTATTTGCTTTTAAAGTATCGCCCCGTCGCAAACAAGATGAAATATCGGGGAAACATTTTCCATTCGAAGTACGTTGATTCGCGATACGAAAGACGGACGATGGATCGCGTTCGATACCGATCCATATTTCGTACCGTGTAATGTAATGGAAATTTCTCGACGAACACGACGGAGCGTCGATTACTCCGTTTTCGCGGACATTATTAATCCACGACAGGAGTACGTCGAAGGATTTAATGAAGACGCTCGAGACGGCGAGGGGTGCGCGTTCTTACTTGTCATTTCGAAGCAACGCGCGGCGGTCAATTACCGAAAAATGTGGCCCTCGAGGCAGAGGGCTCGCCGCCTGACATCATCGAAAAAGCGTTGTAACGGGTTACAAGCGGTTCTCATTCCGCGAGGGGGAATAGAGCGTCTTCCTGAAACGCTCCGCTCGTTCCTCGGCCCCGCGAGCTGAAAGAAGAGAAAACGTTCGTCCTGCGTCTCGGATGTGCGGTAATTTATTAATCCACAACTACTACTCGTCTAACGAATCGGCAAGAGTCGGCGGTCGCCGGTTTACTTGGTCGAATCTCGTAGTAACTAGCGATATTCCCTTTTATTAGACAATCATAATTACTGAATAATCGGTAATTATAAATACTTATCGGTAATCCGACTGTAGGACGCTCGTAATCCTTAATGAGAGAATCGGATGACGGTCGGCCCATCTCCGACGGCGTGTGTCGACGAGGGACGCGCCGAGCCGCGCGCAGGCAACAGACGCGCGCGTACAAAGTACTATAAATACCTTTTGTTTTTATTCGCTACACTGAATGCCATGGTTCGATACAATTGAGCTTCCTCCTATAACGTGTGTATACATATATTTATATATAATATAAGAATATAAAAAATGCTGCTCTCGCGGTCTGCAAAAGTTTTAGTCGTCAAAAAGAACCAGTAAAAATCGTTTGCGCGGCTATACGTAGAAAAGGCATGTACATCCTGTCGAGAAGAAGTTATATTGTCCAGTCTTTCTTAAGAATTCGCCCGTGAACGATCGCTCCGCGGGACACGGGACCATTACTCTTCCTCGTGCGCTCTCTAGCCCTCGTCCTCTCGGCCCCCCTTATCGTCTCGCGTCGTCTCGTCTCGTCTCGTCTCGTCTCGTCTCGCATCTCGTATCGTCTCGCATCTCGTATCGTCCCGTATCGTCGGAGGGATCGTTGGCAACAAGCGCGAAACGGCACATCGTACGATAGAAAAGTATCTGTTAAACTTATAAAAATATATTGTACAAGTTAAACGTAGCAACGGGGACGGCAGTCGATGCGCGATCCCCCGAGGGAGCGCTCACCAAAGGTCGTCCCCTTCCCCGAACCTAACACCGAGTACGGTATTCCCTCGATACATGCTCGCCGGCCTATTCCTCGTCCTTGCATCCTGTTTTGATTCGATCGATCCCCGCTTGAGCGGATGCTATCTTCTCTGTCGTCGCGTCGCGTCGATCCAATCGTTTCTGGACAACGACGCGCTCGGAAATTCGGGAAACGAAAACCGGGAGGCTCGCTCGCTCTCGTATAACGTTGTACACGGTCGCGTTGGATTACTAAACTGTCGTGTCCGATGTTTCGTCTGTCGAGATAGTTGCACGGGAATGGCATCGTACGAAAAAGATTTCCGCGGGTCCGGCGAGTGTGCCGGTAACGAAGGAATACCGTATGACGAAACGCAACCCGGTAGGCGATGCAAAGTTTCTTAAGCTACATCCGTAAATTGAAGTTCCCCTTTCGCGAGAGAGAAATCCCGACGATCTCCTAAGACTAACCCCTCCTAACAACTGTAACGGAAGTGGAACGGCTTTGCTGGAGGATACGCGTAACCTCGAGCGAGGACGATTCAACCGACAGATCGTAGTCTCTGTCTTTCTCTCTCCCTGTCCGCCTAGTTCTTCCTTCGGATTCCCTCGCCCCGTCCAATGTTCGCTTCCCCGAAAGGATTCCCCGGATCGTCGTGTTACGGAAACGCAAGAAGGTCGGCCCCTCGCGGCTACTTAGGCTAACAAAGTTCACGGGCCGTCGACGCGCGGAAAAACGCGCTGTTACGCACATGGTGTGTCCACAGAATGATCCGCGGAGGAATTAAGGTAGTAAGGGATGATAGTAGACTGGCTTGCGGCTCTTCTCCATCACGTAGAACGCTTTGGGCTTGCCGTTCCCGGGGAAGTTCTTGTGGATGCTCGTCGAGCCGGACTTGCCGGCGATCGGCGCGTAGTACGACATGGCCGCCTTCTTTCGGTGTTTCTTCACCTTCGCCGTGTTCCTCGAGCCGTGAAGTTCGTTCGTCAGGTGGATCCTGTGCACGCCCGAATCGTTCAGCCTGTAGGTCTTGTTCGATAGGTTGCCGTTGCCGCTCTTCTTCCCTGAATCGGCACTCTTCTGATCGTGCTCGGGATAGCTGAGCCTCTTGTCGTTGTTCCTGACGTGCTTCGAGCTCGAAGACTTTTGACGAACGGTGATCTTGTTGGTGTCCGCGCTCGAGTATCTCCTGTTCTCCGGAACCGTCTCGTGAGCAGCCTTCGAGTCGGTCTGGTGAAGGTCCTGGGCAAAGTTCTTCGTCGCCTGATACTTGCTCGCGTCGTCGAGTTTCTTCTTGGCCTGCTCGAGCTTCAGCTGCGTCTGCAGCCTCTTTTTCTCGCCGATCTTCTTGACGACGGGCAGATTCCAGTGGTAGATCTTGGCGGGCTTGCCGTTCCCCTGGAAGCCTACCGGGAAGTTGGGTCCCGTCTTGATCACCTTCTCGTCCTTGGCCGATTTGTGCGGTTTCGTGATGGTGTAATACGGAGGACTGGCGGGAAGCTTGACGATGTACACGTGGCTGTCGCGATGACCGTGACGACGGCTGTACGGCTGATGGATTCGCGTCTGGGAGCCTAGACCGGGCGGTTCCGGGCCGGCCAGACGTTTCTTGTGGTGTCCGTCGGGGATCTGAAGCGGCGCCAGGCCCAGGCGGTTCAGGATCGCCGCGTTGCTGGTGTGGACCGTCTCGAAGTCGGTCGCGAGCTGCGAGCTGCCGATCGCCGCTGCGGCGAACACGGCCGACAGCAGCAGCGGCAACGCGTGCCCGAGTAATCTGAAAGAGAAAAAGTCCCGGGAGCGTTAGAACAGGTGGAACGACGATTCGTTTCATCTTCGCGGCTGCTCGCGTCAAAGAGCGCTCGCCAAGATTGGAACCTCGCGTGCGTCGCCGTTGAAGCTGCAGCTCCGTAATTACGGACGACTGATCAAAAGGTTGTCGCGCACCGGAAAGTCTGAGCTGAATCCGTTTACACTCTGACCGCGGGGAAATCGTACGAGGATCGAGGGAGCTACGCCGGCGTCAGCTTAAGAGACAATCCATCACGACTGCCAAGTCTCGCGCGATCTAAAAGAAGAAGAAGGGGAAGAAGAAGAAGAAGAAGAAGAAGAATCAGAAGAAGAGGAAGAAGAAGAAAGAACCGCAGTCGCGACGACCCGGCGAGCCGTCGCCGCGCCGCGCCGCGTCGCATCCGACGGCAGGCTTCCTCCTCGAGCGCAGAACGAAACCAGCCCCTGCCCGAGCCAGCCACCTGGCAGATCGTAAAGCAGACGGCCACGTCCAAAGAAACGAACCAAAGAAAAATATCATTGACCGTAAAAGTGACGACTCTGCCAACGAGACGACTTGGAATTTTACGAGCGGAGAAGCGTCCAAACAAAAACCCACAGGCGACCGTCCGACGTTCCTAGCGTGCGCTGCGGTGCGCTGCGATGCGCTGCACTGCGCCGGGCTGCGCCGCGCAGCGCCACGATCGGGACGGGCGATCGTTCGTGAAAGCAGCCACGGCCGGTCGCGTAAATGCTCCGGCGAACGATAAATCACCTTCCCCTCTTAATTACCCGGTGCACACGCGGTTGAACCTTCGCTAATTATTCACAGATCGTTTTTCCCTTTTTCCTCGGGTGACGCCTCATGCATAATGCCGTGAAACGTGCGTTCCATTCCATTAACAGGGGCCGGCCGTTAATTTCCAGGTTCGGTGAAAAAGCACGGTAACCCGGCGAGACGATTATTCGCCGGACGCCTCGAGGAGGGAAAAAGGCGGTCGGGGCGAAACTAGACGCGCGCCGCCGGCGCACCGTTACACGTCGTTACTGCGCCTTGCGTCACGACTAAATGGGACACGTTTTATTTACCACGCGCTTCGACGCACACGCGAGCCGGCCCGTCATCTTCTTGTTATTACTTTTCCGCCCGTGGCGACGCTTCATTTTTTATTCAACGAGTATCGAACGGGCGATCGATAAACTCGCTCGCGATTCGTCATGGAACGATCTCTTTGCCCGCTCTTCGGCTTTCCGACGACCAATGAAACGGACGAGCCATCTGGAAGGAGAGCCTGCGTACGAAATACGCTCGAGCAAAGAATAATTAAATATCCGGTTCGAAGAGCGTCAGTGGGTTTCAGAGAAGGAGAAGGTTTTAGTCGATAAACGCCGGTCCTGGGACGTCCGTCACGCGATGCACATAAATTAATACGCCGGCCGGGCGTCTCCCTCGTTGGAAAATTATTCCCGCGTCCGTCGAGTCTCCTCGCGTGGTCGTGCGGGGCGGCATGTGCGTGTCGGCCGTGAAAAAAGGAACAGCGCAACCGGGGGGGTGATCACGAGCTCCGAGAGTCGGAGAGTGAAAACGGCGGTCAAGAGTAATGATGTTCGCCGAGCGTTTCGTCGCGTTCGCTCGGTGCGCGTCTCGCGTTAGTTGACGCGTTGCGAACGACACAAACGGGACGCGGAAAAAAACAATGCCGTCGTTCAGACGCACCGTGGCCTGTAACATTTCCAAAGAACCTTTATCCGACCGAGCGCCGATCCGATCTCGTCCACAATGGCTCATTCACGCGAGTTCCCTGGAATTCCGTGGCCACGCCGCTGTCCTATCTGCAGGATCATCGCCGAAACAAAACCAACACGCGGCAGCGACGGGTATCGTTGTCCGAATGAACTCATTGTTCCGAAGATGTTGCTGCGAGGATTTACGCGGCGATTGTTCCCGGCACGGGGAGAAAAAGATCCGTGGCTCCCCCGGTGGGAGGGACGGTGTCCTGGCCGCGTCCCGGTTTAAATGTCAACGACAGCGCGCGTCGCACACCATAAATAGGAGAGAAGCGACGTCCTCCCGTCGGGCCGAGCAACTAACAGTAAGTGGATATAAACGTCCGCGAGCCCCGGGGTACCGACAGACAGCTCGCGCTCTCTCCGTCGCTCGGTCGGCGCGTAACTCCGCGCGCAAAAAGGCTCGCGATTACGATTCCGGTTGGCCGAGGGAAGAGAATACGCGATGCCCGTGCGCGCCGGCCGGTAGTCCATTACCGCTCGGACGTATTCGTCGAAAGCACACGATTGGCAGGTTAGAAGAACGCGGAAGGAGGAGAAGGCTCGAGGGGAGCATCGCTGGGACGAGGCTGCGCGACCCGAAGGGGCGA
Organism: Nomia melanderi; assembly: GCF_051020985.1. Classification (NCBI taxonomy): domain Eukaryota; kingdom Metazoa; phylum Arthropoda; class Insecta; order Hymenoptera; family Halictidae; genus Nomia; species Nomia melanderi. Next base: position 13,315,731 of record NC_135012.1, on the reverse strand, counting down.
GGCGAACCACGCGAAAAAGAAACCAAGGGGAACAGACCCGGAGGAACACCGACCAGTACGAGAAGAAGCAGAAGAACCGGAGGAAGCAGAAGAACCAGAAGAGGCAGAAGAAGAGGGAAAGCTGGCGAGGGCACGAGGTGAGCAACGAGGAGGGACGGAGCGAACCGGTAGAGCGCGAGGCAGCAAGGCGCAGCAAGGCGCAGCACGTGCGTGTGCATACGGGTATGCGTGAGAAAGGCTGACGCTTGAAAACGCGTCAGCAACGCACCGGGAGACAGGGGGCAACGTCGTCGCACCGATGGAATGAAAGATGAAAGGGGTTGGCAACGATGGCGTGTTGCGCCGAGCCGAGATTAATCTCCACGATCATCGGCCGGATCACCGTTTCGCGGGCTATCCTCCTCGGACTCTCGCTTTAACTCGATCTAATGACTCGTGCTCTGTCAGACGGTTTAACGCGATTCCGATCTCGCGTGCTGCCGCTCACGTCCCGCGCACTCGTAGTACGCGTCTTGATCTTGACGCGAAAACGCCGGAGATATTTCAATTCTCGAGGACGGAAAACCGTGAACGCCTCCAGCTGCGACGGGGGCTGGCTGCTCTCTCCGCTGCGACTACTCGCGATCGAGATTTCTAACGGCGGATTAACCAATGCTCTTGCCGTATCATTTCCTCTCTATTCTCCTTCTCCTGGATTGTCTAATTATCGCGGATGCGGATTTACTTTGGAGTCGAGGACATCGGAGATGGCGAAATAGAAGACTGCGACGGCGAATGTAACGTTCCCTGGTTGGACTAGACGAGGAGCTTCATTAGACACCTCGCTGGTTTACGTCCGAGTTAAGGATCACGATCCGCGAGCAAGAGTACCCGAGGATTTCCACTCTATTCTAGTTTGTTACCGATCCCCAAACTTTATGTGCCGCTTAATCGGCAAACAAGGGGCACCGCGAGCAAGCGATAACGAGATTACTCGCTAGCCGTGCGTGTAGATCCGCGGATGATCCCGAGGCGGTCGTAATCGTAACGTGTCCATCAAGCGGAGATGAAGCCGGAGCGGTTAGCCGCCGCTGACGAACAGGTCTCGGCGAGGCGGCTCGTTTCGGTGTGCCCGCTATGCACCACGGTAATTTGTCCGGTAATTACCGGTCCATCGAGCCGTTTCGCAAACTGGCCGCTCCGAGCACGTATCCCCGTCCTTGTAACAAACTATTCGGCCGGTTTTCACTCGATGCAAATTTAATAACCCGTCCCGGGGAGAGGAAACGCGAGACGGCGCCGATTGATTCGACGACGCTAGTTGCCGAGCTCTGTGCTATTCGCGTTGCGTTCCCAGACGTCTCCCGCGAGCAAATTGGATACCCTCGCGCGAAAGCTTAGCCCTCGCATTGTAATTTCGCGTCTGCCTCTCAGAAATAACTGCGTCGCGATACATCGAAGATGCTCGCGAAGCGGTCGTTAAGGTATGATCGATTAAACGCCGACAAATGAGTTAATCTTCGAGAAACTGCAGAACCGTACAGACGCGTCGCTCTTAACGACCCGGCTGCTAAATTGGGTAAGTCGATAACTCGCAAAATTGTAAATGAATCAAGTCGGTTCTCGTTCGGTAACTGTTATTCAATTATCGCGACAGGCAAAGCGACGCGACATCGATCTATTCGGCGGCGATTAATCTCCCCAAGATTCCTGTGCGTCCGGTCGACGAAAAGAGATGGAAAAATCACAAAGCGGCGGGCACAAAGTGTCCGCCCAAGGCATCGCGAGGGTTAAACGAGGGGCTAACGCGGGACCCGCGTTCGTTTCACCGCGAGGCGAAAGCGATTCGCGTGGAGGGTGAGAGAGGAACCGGCCGGTCGAACCAGGCGGCGGTGGTTGGCCGCGGGGTTGTAATGGCCCGCGAAGCCTGTAATTTCTGTCCTGGTCGAGTTAACGTTCGACCGTTCGTGGAACAGAGCACGGGGAGGGGACAACGAGAGGGACAAAGAGCCAGCGCGCCACCCAGGCCACTACCAGCTAAGAACTCCCCGCGTGACTCATTCGAGATTCGCGATTTAACAGGTTGACGCGATCCGCCGGTGCCCACGAGAGAGTCCCGCGATCCGATCCGACCTCGGCAACCATCGAGACATTGACTACAATGCGTCGGAGGATCCGGCTAATTGGCATGCAAATATGCGACGTTCCTCTGGCCCCCCTGCCCCCGCGGCTGCTCGACGCTCCGCCTAATTGCGTTCGGTAACGAGCATCCTTCGGCTAACTAAACACGCGGCGTGCTTCGACGAAAGGCGATACACGGCCGGGGTTCTCGCGGGCCTCCTCTATCCGACACGGAAATCAAACGATTTTCCCATTCGTCCCGGGAGTAACACGCGAACGTCTGTCGGCCGTAGATCTTCCGCGGGAGATTTCGCAGAAAAATGACTCGCCGGCAGAGCCTGCTCCACTGAACGCGTGGGATTCCGGGAACCTTGAACTAGGTACGCATTCCCACAAGACGTATCCCGTGTGTCCCAGACGCACAGAAAAATACCAGACCACGGGTCCGCCGCTCGGGTATCTGCTTGTCAGCTATAAAATTAACGAGGCGAGTGTGTCCGCGATTATAGCCTCGCGAGGCGACGCGTAATCCGCGGGAAATTCCTGTCGGGGAGCGCGAAACAGATTTCAGCGGGCTGACGATTCGGTCCGTTCGCGGTAATGGTGCATCAGGGACGAAAACGAACGGCCGGCAGAGAGCTTCCACGGTCAAAGACGAGTGCCACGGACGGACACGCGAGCCGCTCGCTTCTAGGCGCGTTAATCCCGGGACGGTCGGAGGATCATTCGGTGGACTCGACGCGGCGGATTAAAACGTGGCAGGGGGCTAGGGCGAGGGAGTTTGTTCACCTTGCCGATCTCGTCCGTGTACGCGGCCTGCGCGCGGACTGTACGCGGCGAACGCTCCACACGAAGACGCGCCGTGTGTGGACGCGTTCACCCTTGTCGTGCGAACGTCACGCGTGCCCGTGCTCCTCCGCGATCGCACACGATCGCAGAGAATCGCGCGCGGTGACGGATGGACGCGGCCCCTCCTTCGCGTGCGTATCCTCCCAGCAGGAAACACAGAAACGCTCCACCTACGATCTTAATAGGAAGACACGGAGTCCTACGAACCCGAGATTAGAACGATTCCGAACGCATTCCGACGATGTCTGCGAGCGATACGAAACGTCTCGATGAGAAGGGTAAATTGCTTTTTAACAGTTCCGATGGATCCTGCTCGAGGAGGATTTTTCGGCTTTCGAGTGACCGCGCTTGGAAGATTCGTTACGAATGTTTTCGGTGGAAAGCTCGGCGACGATTAGTTTGTACGGTATCGCTTCGGAAATTACAGTATCGTTCCGAAAGCTGCGACAAAGAGGGTAGCTCGCCTACTTTGAAAGCGTGTTCTCATCCGTATCAAACGCGTTAACGCTCCACTGCGGTATCAACGCTTTTCAATCGGCATAAACGCTGGAAGAACACTGGCTTGCGATGATAACTGGCATCGCATCCGGTCGTCGCTCCTGCCGACGCTGTATTTGTAAAAAAGAACATTGTCTGCGCGCAACGAGGACGCGAGGCGGCGTAATGGGAACGCGCGTCGCGTGTCTGCAAAAAGGTGTGCGAACCGCGCGTCCATTTTCACGCGGAGCGCTGATTGTTATAAATTACTCTAATCCCAACTGTGATTCGATCGGTTAGTTCTTATCGAGGGACCGCGGCGTCGACGGCTGTCGGCCGGCGTCTGGAGAACCAGTCACGATTTCGTCCAACACGGGGCAGTGATTTTCTGTTATCTCATCTGGCAACGATTTACGATATAACCAGATCGATGGAGGCAATAAGAACCTGATGAAACGTATCGTTTGTGAACGCGGAGCGGTTCGGTTCAGCGACGTCGATCAAGATCTACCGAACGAACAAGAAGAACGAGAGAAAGGGAGAAAGCGAGAGAGAGAGAGAGGAGGGAAACAAATGGGCGAAATAAAGAGGATCGATTCACCGATACACAAAGTATCGAGACCGGCATCGTCCCGACGCGTCCGCTCGGAATGGCTTCTACGTTAGTGACTCACGCGACGATCCGCGGGACAACCTGCTATCACTGCGACCCGTAATCACACGGTTCGGTGGGTAAAAAAATTTAATTGGAATCGCGGCTGATGGATGTCCGAGAAGAGGCGCGCGGGGCCGCAGCTTGGCGAAATGACAGTGATCGGTAAACGCGGCGCCGTGGAATTCAGCTGTTCGACGTGACTGAAATAATTTATTGATTTCCGCCGCGTACACGCGTTCGGCACCGCCGCACGCATGCCGTTCATAACCGAGCGAGCAGCCGTCTGTGTTCGTTCGTTGGTCGGTCCGTTCGTGTCGGCAGCTAGAGAAACGCTGATGCGGACGTGCCGTCCATAAATCTCAATGCGACCGAATTCGCTTGGCCCGCGCCGGACCAACATTTAGGGCAATTAACTCCTTCCTTCCGATCGAGTCTACCGATGTTTATTTTCGTCTGCGAATCGCCATTGTAAGGCGCAAAAGGATAGAATAAAAGGTCGTTTCTAATAAGTGCAACGTTAAGAAATCCGACTAAATCGAGTCACTTTGAATCCTAGTCCCCTTTCTGGTCATTGTTAGCGACAGAAATGCCTCGGCAACAAATTCCGTTGCGCGTTGCTTTGAAAACTGAAAGATTCCAAAACTGAACAGCTCGACGGGTTTAAGAGCGAGACTCGCGAAAAATTCCAGCCCCCGAAACGCCACATAATTCCCGAAAGTCGCGAAAGGAATTCCGTCTTCGTGAAAGCGGCAGCTAACTTTCCCCTAGCCGGAATACCTGTCCGTCTCGCTACAAACGAATTGTTCCTGGACTCCGAGCTCGGCTCACCCCCCTAAGAGGCCATTGAAATCTCCGGCCGGGATCTCCTCGAGCCGCGTCACTTTCCGGCGCGGGTACAAAGCCCACGCGAACATTCCCGGTTAAACGGCGTCCATAAATCAGAGGGCGGAGTGAATTATCATGCAAATTCTCGGCCGTCGTTTCATCACTTTTCAATTATGTCTCCGGCGTCGTCGTCGGGATCGCCGCGGAATAATTCTCGCGTAGTTTCCGCCCACGCGATATCACGACGATCCAAGGAAGTCGGATCCCCTCGTAAAGATCGAGCGTATTCGTTCTCCCGTGAACGCCATAAGCGCGGAAATGCTCGCGCTTCGGAAACTAGCGAGTCGCGTTGCACGATTCAGAAGAAAAAACTTGAAAGTTGCAAATTACCAACTATCCGCATCTAAATTCCGGCATGTTTAACGAATTTCGAATTCCATCGATTCGATCGCAATCGCGTCCAATTTGAAGTGCAGCAACGCGTACGAGACAGAATTACGATCAATGAAAACAATAAATCGAACAGTCCCTTGGAATAATCTGGACCACCGTGCGTCGCCAGGATAGACTCGCAATATCCCTACTCGAGATCATCCGCAGTCTGGCGGTAGAATAATATATACGTCCACGTATACGCGTGTGTGTGTGTGTGTGTGTGTATATACATATTTACGTGTACTTTATTAATATACCGTCCGCCCTGATTATCACATTAAAAAAGCCTCCGGCATTCGATGCCCAACTAATTTTATTAACGTTTCTTACCAAGGGGTGGCAGCCCGTTTCGAAAAAGCTAACCGTCCCCATAAAAGTTTAATAGTATCAAGATCGAAGGTACAATGGGAGAAGAGTTAACGATTCTCGTAAAAAAGGTTAATTCGCCGACAGTAAGACGCGAGGTATGTCCAGGGTCGGTGATCAAAGGCGTAGTAAAATTCCGATTTTCTGCCTACCGTTCGAATAATGACGAGCGTGCCCGCGACTGGCCGGCAACTGGCCGGCAACTGTGACCGTGACCGAAGTATGTCACGAGTTCAGTGTACGTTCTCGTCACCTGCCGAACGTGACCGCGTCGGATCGTTCTGCCGAGCGGCTCATAGAGCTGACCGGGAGAGGGCTCGGACCGGCAAACCGGTTGGCGACCGGTTCGATCGTTCTAGCGAGAATCCGTGAGGATTTCCACGTATCTGGCTGGACGGGCAAGAAAGGTGGTCCGTGGCGTACGGTTATCGGCCGAAGGGAAAGGGCAGGCGCGCACCCCTTCCCGAGAAAATGCATTAACGAGGCTCGCGGAACAGCCGCGGTGGCAGTCGCTAATGCAGCGACAATCGGTGGCGGCGGCCGGCAGCCCGGATAATTGGAATAGCCTGTGATTCCTGCTCGTTGACGAAATAACAATCGCGGTGCTCGAGTCGAGGGACATAAATTTCGCCGGCGACCAGTCCCACCGAGCCGAAACTCATTTGCCGAGCGCAAAACCGGGGAGGAGAGTTTAGCCGGCTCGTTTTTCCATCGATCCAGAAGAGAGAACCACCTTCCGTATATCACGAAAGGATGCTACCGGCTAGCCGAGAAAGGTATCGGCCGGTGATTATCCTCGGGAAAAGGCATCATCGCGATCCAGGAAGGCCATTAGGGCTAGCTTTGCTCGGGGAATCGGCCTGTGGTTACCTTGTATCCGTGATCAGGTGACGATCCGCTGATCGATCGTGCCCGCTCGCTATTTACCAAGGTCGTGATCGCCGGATGAAGAGCGATCTTTACGGCAGCGTTGATTAATGGCTCGGATGGACGAGGGAAACCGAAAGTAGAGGACGACGGATGGATAGGGGAGGAGGGAAAAAAGAAGAGCAGGAGAAGGAACGAGGAACACACCGTGGGAGAGCATCATCGATTCTACGTAGCGCAGACACTCCGCCTTATACAGAGCGAACCCTGCCCTCCCTTACGGCCCATTAAATCCACACGCGCTGCCAAGAAATCGTAGAAAGATAGAGACAAAAACCGGCCAGGGAATAGGAAGAGACGCGAAAGTCGATCGTCTTTCTGCGGGAGCACGACTTTACCAGCCGCGTGGCATTCGACGGCCGAACGGACGTGTCGCAAGTCGCAATTCCGAGGATCGGCGATCGGTCGCCGCCTGTTTCGTGTTCGTTCAACTTTCATTCGCTCGCCTCGCGCGGATTCTACCGGGTTCCGGGCGAATAGGCTCCTCCGGGGTTCGATCGGGCAGGCCGCGCCGGATTTTTCTCGTTGACGGTGGAGAGGGTTCGCCGCGGCGCTATTCGGTAGCTGCTCGGACTCATTCGATATGTAAGATCGCCCCGGTACGTGGAAAAACGTCTGAAACCGCCCGACGGTCACGGGTTGCGCTTACAGATACGTGCCAGGAATCCGGGAACGGCCATTCGATCCTACGGAAAAATCCCCGGTGAATCGGACGACCGAAAATCTTTTCCGTGCGGCTGAGCTTTGTGGTGGTTCTCGGTACGCCTCGCTTGAATTATTCAATACTTCCGATGGGAGGCGAGAACGAAATTCTTCAGGCCACCCGAACGTTCGACATTTTAAATAGCATCGCGCCGCTGCGTCTCAAAGTCCTTCCGACAGGACAAACAACTGTTTCTTTCCTATTATCGTAAAAATACACGTTTCGCAAAGGAAATATGTATCTTCGGAGAGAGAATAGCGATAATCTATAACGCTCTACTGTTAAATTCATCGAAAGTGCTAGAAACAAAAATACGACCGTTGAAAATACAATCTCTACGGCCGTTGAAAATTCCTCGAGGGAAGGGTATCGCCAACGCGGATCAGACGATTCGATTACAGTCGGCGAGACAGCGAGATATCGCGCGATATCTCCGAACGATAATATCCGCGACGGTATCCGAGCGGAATCGCTGCCGATAAAGGAGCCTCCTTCAGCCCGCTCCGGCCGTGGAAGTGACGCGCTGTGAATCGCAAGCAACGTTCCCGCGAAAGAAGGAACTCGAGGGGAGGGGGGCGCAGGCTTCTTCCTTCCCTTCGCATCTCCATCGATCGTAAATTCACCAGCCATAAACGTGCATCTCGCCATTAGGTTTCGCGCCACCCGCGTCGCCCGAATCCCCGGCAACGCCGAGAGCAAGGGTTTCCACTGACATCAATTACTGTTCCTTGACACCTGCACACGCTCGCGTCTCGCACGACTTCCAAGAGATTTGCGGCAGACGAGGAGAATCTCGACGACGCGCACGACCAACTTCTCGAGATAAAGGGTGCGGCTGGTCGGCAGGAACCCGCCGGAAGAGCACCCCTTTGGCTCGGTCACGCGACGCTTTCGCGGTAGGTCTCGCGGCGATGCTGACAATAGTGTGGTAGCAGATGACGATACTGTAGCTTCGGTATTGCCTACGAGCAAATGAGCTTGGAAATGAAACGGCAACCCCCGTGCTCGGAAAGGCGAAGGGTTCAGTCTCGAGCAGTGACACTAACGCGATGGGCGAGTATGCGATATTATACGGAATATTACGAGGTTCCTGAAAGCGTTCGAGAAAAAATAAAGAAACGAACTCTGCGCTGGAAGAGCACCGGAGGAGCATTGAAATGCAAGCGAACCAGCTATCCAATAATAATACGATTTTACTGTAACGACCGCGCGTAATGGTCGAGATCAATCGAGTGTAAACGAGCGTGCTCGTATTATCCGACCCTCGAAGAATTATAAAACTGTTAGGTGAATTACGGGCCGACCGATGGTAATGAATTACGACGATGCGATTCGCGGCGCGCCCAAACGAACCTCGATATTTCACGGCGTAACGCGAACGAAAGGAAAGGAAAGTTCGAGCGTGCATCTTAAACAGCTTAACGGGTTACGGCATAAATCAGAATTAAAAGACAGTAAAACTGGCCGGGGCCACGTTATGTTCGGTCATCCAGCTTCTAAACTCGACCATGTGGCGAGTCGCCGTGGGATAATGTAATCGCGAGTCGCTGTATCGGCAACTCGATAAACCGGATTACACGCGAATCGATCGAAATCGAATCGCGCAATTAAATTCTCCAATATTCAGCCGACTCCCCGTCGTTCCGCTTCACCCCTATAGAAAACAGGCTCTCGGCCATTTTCGCCGAATAATTCCCCGAAACGAAATATAATACACAACGCGATCAACAACCCTCCCGCGATCGCAACCACCCTCGTCGAGAACGCGCCCCGGCCGGGGCGGAATCGAGCTACCATTAAGAAACACGAGTTCCTCGAAGAGGAAACCCCTGAAGGTAATTTAGCCGGCGCGGCGCTTGCTACGGGCGCACAATGGAACCGTTCCGAGGGTCTGTAGACGTCGTATCGAGAATTCGGACGCGAAACTACGGCTTCCAGGACTCGCAAACGGGGGTGGAAAGTACCTGAGAAGTTCCCGGTGAGAACCGAGGCGATCGTCCGAAGGAAAATACAAAGTGCCGATATCGGTTTCCGCGGAAATGCTCCTCCTGGACGCTGGTAGGCGGAAGATGCTGGCGGAAGGAGAGAGACGGAGCGCGCACGAGGAGGAAGAACGTTCCGAAGGGGTGAGGAATTCGAAGAGACAGGAAAAGGGATAGCCGGCGAACGTCGAACAATACGTCTCGCGAGAAGGCCAGGCCGTGGCCCATTGTTTCGGTCACGTAGCCCTTCCGCCCCTCGTCCGTGCGTCTTCCGCCCTTTAATAGACTTCTCCCGAGCATCCCTGCCGCCCGTATATCTGCCGCACGCTCGCCCGTCGCGCAACGTCCCGAACATTCGGAGCATTCCGCGGAACCTGTTACTTAGCCGAGATCCCAGCGGATACTGGCGTTCCCAATTTTTTTCCCCCTCCGACCAGCCCCCCATTCGTCCCACTCGTCGCACTCATCGCACCGGTGAGCACGTTAATTGCCGCGGCTAGGTATTTATAGGGCCACGAACCGCTAATTAGCTAATTGGATTAGTACGTTTCGATGATAAATGAAAGTCTCGAACTCCGGCAATTAACAACGGATAATGATAGTGCCGACCCGGAGAACTACTGGCGCGGCCGCGGGAAGCTACTATTAATCTTCGGCCCGATCGCGATCAATACCCGCGCACGCTCGCTCGCGAACGAGATAATTCCGTGGCTGGGGAATTTGTCAAAGAGCCACTCTGGCAGCGGTCGATTGGCAAGCCTGCGATCCTTCCCAACGTCTCTCGGCCGAGCCCGGGGAACGACTCTCGGCGCGAGCCTTGTAATTGGCTCCGCTTCGGTTCTGGGACTCGTGAGGTAGCGTCTTCTCGCTCACCCGAGTAACGGGCGGCAGTGGCTCTCAAAATCTTCCTTCCGCGCCTACGAGGACTCGAAATTTCAGAGTTAGGACACACCAACTGTAAAGTTCGCGACTTGCAAATACTCTCGGAATAAAAGCGAGAGTCGATTGAATCTAGAGACATTCGATCGAATTCGTCCACGGTTTCCACGAGAAAAGAAAAGAATGTAAAACTGTGTCTACCGAGGTTTTACCGTTTCCTCGCGAACGGTATACGCGGAATGTGACACCGGTCGCGTAACGCGCGAGCGTGTTCAATGGTAACGCTATCATCGCTCGTCGTAGAAATGAAAAAAGGAAGCTACAGCGCATCCAGCACGCGGCGCGGCGCGGCGCGGCGTGGCGAGGCGAGACTGTTAACGGAACCTTAGTTGGCCGGGGAGTATGGCTGGATGAAACGAGGAAGCGTGAACGATCCCAGGAATCTCGTTCCCGCGTCGCTTCTATTTTTCGTTCTCGCGGCGCGGCTTCCGTTTCGTCCCGGCCGGGATATCGAGGGCTGGCCGAGTGGCGTCGCGCAGCCGTGCCGAGGAACGCGCCGATAGCTCGATTCGACGGCCGACGGAACGAGCATCGACAGGAATGCCGAAAGCGAAAAAGAGGAACGACGACACACGGCCGGAATGCACTTTCGTCCCACGAACGGGGGGAATTTCAACGGGCCTGTCTAGCTCCCGGTCACTTTCCCGCCTCGCTGGGATGAATGGAATACCACGAGTTTTCAACAGCCGCGCAATTAACGCGAGAATCACCCGACGACTCGTTCGATTGCCCGATGGGGATTAAAATCACGCTGGATTAGACACGATGATCCCTCGCGCTTGTCGGGCTGTTGCGAATCTCGTTGGAATGGTGTTGGTACTACGGATAAGGTATCGAACGGTTTCCCGGCGTGCTCCGATACTCTTTTTGCAGGATTATGCGTCAAACGCGTGTATCGACAAGCCGATCATCGTCGGTTGCTACCTAATTACTATTTTCTAGCTCGAATACGCGGAAGGTGTTATTAAGGGTGGGAACGATACTAGGATAAAATGATATTACTCATCTGTTTATCATTGGACACCGATTCTCTATGAAACAGTGGACGTCGAGGATAACTGGCAAAAGGAAAAGTTCGATTAGCTTCTCCTAATTGACTACCCGTCTCGAGAAAACACCCTAGACTAGGTAATAATGAAGTAATATTTTCTACCGCCTATTCGAGCTGGAAACTCCAATCTCCGTGAGTAAACAGTGCATCAATTCATAATTGGACCCGTTCAGGGCGACCAGGATAGGCGCTGTCAGCCGTGAGCGAGATTCCGATTGGTGGGTCGCTCCGCGTTCTCCATCAAACTTCGAAAATTACACCCTCCCGGGAGAGCTTACTATATTACGGGGTCCCGGATAGCACGCGCAGCCTTCTACCTGACCCTCCTAACGGCGGAGAATCGCTGTCCCCGGCGTGTCTTAGACGACCGAAAAACGGGACGGGCGGGACCCGACAATAGACGCACCTGTTAACCGAGCCCCGGGCAGATGCTGGCAGGTTACACTCGAAAATCCGATTCTCCAGCCAGTAGAACCGGCCTATTCTGTTACAGGCGTGACGGGGCACGCTGATACTTCCTTATTGAACATTAGACACGTGCGACGACGTTCCTGCCCGGCGCTTCTTTTCGAACGGTTCCCCATCGATGATCAGAACTGCTTCTCGCGGAGAGATACGCTTCCTGGGTACCCGATCCGACGCTTAAACTGTACGCACCAGGAAGAAAGAACGACGGAAAGGAATTCATCTTCCGAGATGTTCTGCTACCTGAGAGACTCTGTTTAAACTTTACCGTTAGAATACTTTCTTCCCCAGATGTTGAATTTCCAAAGGACAGACAACAATTTTCCTACGATCCTTTAACGTGCCAAGGTGCCAGGTATATTCAGACGCAGGATCGACGGGACGCTAATTCAAATTCTCCCGCAACATCGCTCTTCCCCCGAGATAATTCGTTTCGCCGGGTCCCGAGACACGTAGATGCAAACGACGAGCCACCCCGTGAAAGACACGGAAACAATAGGAAGCCGCGAAGAATTGTTCAAGGGGCCAGGTCGAGAAGCAAAGGCGAAGGGAAGAACAAGAAGAAACTCTGTCCGAGAAGAAAGAAAGAGAGAAAGAAGAGGCTGACAGAAGGAGGTAGGTGCTGCCAGAACCGAGGAGAGGGCACCGAGCGGCGTCCGAAACATCCGCCGGCTGTTTTTTTCGTTCCACCCTTGGCCGGCCTCCGCCATTTGTCTCAAGGATCCCCTTTGCTTTCTTTTCTCCCCACCGGGTCCCCCGGCCTTCCTGCCACAGGACCTGACGCGAGTCCCATTCAAGCGTCCAGGGAGGAAAAGGAGGCACGACGAGGTTCGGAGAGTCGAAACTCGCCCCGGCCGATCGCGATTAACGAGAGCCCATTATATTGCCCGTCTGAATCGTCGGATGCGCGGAATACGTCGGCGCGCTTCCTGTCCGATCCCCAGTGATCGGCTTATTACGCTCGCGAACGGAAATTCGCGATTCCCGTTAGCTACCCGCGAGCGGATTCTACGCAACTCGTCGTTCAATTTCAGATCCAGCCTCTCCGGGTGTATTAGAAGGAAGAATCACGGAGGAGGAGGAGGAGGAGGAGGAGGTATCGGGTTGCTCCGGCAGCCTTTAAAGGCCTGCCGCTGGCCGGAGGAGAAGATAAGGTCGACGGGGATAAAGATTGATGGCGGCGGACCATTACTGGATAAGAGAGACGACCGGGTAAAAGCTCGTGAATTACGTCAACCGGTCCCCGGGTTTTATGGCGGAAGCGTCTGTGTATATATGTATATTATGTAGGTATGCACGCGTGCATACATACCTACGCGAAAACGTAATTGCAAGGCCGCGAAATTTCGCCGCGCTGCCCAAAGCTCTCCATTCCCAGATCGTTAATACCGTGCGCGCTAGGCCTAACCCTGTCATTACGGTTCTTCGGGCAGCGAGCTTTGATTACACGTTTCGTGCGCGAAACGCCGACGAGAAATTCGGTGGAAAAGAACGGGGGCGGAGGGAACGACGCGGGTCAAGCGTTATCACCGATAATTGAACGCGTGTGCAGCCCCGATGTGTACGGTGGTCTCGCGAACGACCACCTTTTTTCTCGGCAAATTTTCGGGCATCACGGTAGACGACGCTATGTTTCTTCCTGCCGGTTTATACGCGTTGTACGCACGCGAAAGCCGACGGAACGGCCACTCGAGGGGCGAGCTTGAAAAATTTTCCCACCGGAATTCCGCTGTCCCGTTTTACGAGGATCGTAAACGGGTCGTCGATTCGATCGCGCGTCGTGAAACTTGACAATGAACCGATGCGACCGGTGGTTGCTCCGATCGGGCTGGGAATCGACGATTCGGAGGAAGATACCATTTTCTGGAGCATAGAACTGACCCTTGAAAATATTGGATAAAAGTGTTTTTCACAGTTTCAGCGATTCTCCATCGAGAAGCGTAAAGCGATACCCTAGACTAGTCTATTGGTATTCTAGTCAGCCGAGGGCTGGGAATTTAAGCGGACACCGTGCAATCCGAAAACTTGCGGCACTTGTCCCAGACCTGACTTTCCCCTAACGATATTCAGCCCACGACCGAAGGAGGAGCATTAGAGGTTTTCAACGAGAATCAATATCGTTCGACGTAAAAGTTGTCTCGCGAAGAGCCCAAGTCACGTCCGCAGCGATACCGGCAGGGGCAAGTTCGACAGCAATCCACGTACGTGTATACCTTCACCTGTTTGCACAGGTGCATTTCGCGGGTGCACGCGCTCCGTGCATCCCGTGACTGACGGAGCCATTAAACGAAGGTCCGAGCAAACACCGCGTCAACGTCGAAAGCGCGATTGTAACAAGCGTCCGACACGTTTGCCCGCGTCGAAGGAAACGATCGGCGGGTTTTTATTGCGTTATCGTTATTCCCGATACACGCGGGGACTCGGTGAAGTAGGCTCGACGTAAAACAGGCCTGGTTAATTTTCCCGTCGAGCGCATGCGATGCCAGCGGCTAGCTCCGTTTCTCGCTCGCTCCTTCGCGATTTCTTGCCTGCATCGGTTTCCACGCGAAACCGTTCCCGTTAAGCTTCGCTCGTCAATCTCCCTTAATGGCATCGGCTCCATTAATCTGTTCACGAGCGAGCCGTGCAACCTAAGTACGTGCGAACCGAGAGTTACGTTTGCGAGACAATCGACGCGCCGCGTCGGGACACCTAATCACTTTCGTCGATTAATTAACGGTGCCGCAGCTGGGGGCCGAGGCTCCGGGGACCGTTAGACCGTGGCCCGATCGTGCGAATCGACGAACGCTGTTACGTTTCGAAACTGGGTAATTCGATGCCGATCGCCATTCGCCTTTTCTAATCCCCAATTTCATGCCAGTTTGCCTTTTAATTAATGGAATCCACCGACACGGTTATCGGGGCCCATCGAGGCCCGCGGCCGTTTCGACCGGTACACGTTTTTTCTCCTCGGTCCGAATGGAATTACCGTCGGTGAGAGGCTGCCGAGGGAAATACGCGCGATGTTATCGGAGATTGATAGCCACCGTCGTGCATAAATGTTCCCTATATAGACGACCGCAAACGAGGATCAATTGTTTTCTCAAGTGCTCCCCGCGCGTGACTCCCCTAATCTCTACCCTCGTTCACCCTCGTGGAGATCCGCTGCTACCCTCTCGAACAAAACGTCCCAATTACGAGTGGTTCCCGGAGAGCGAGGCGCAGGGAGGCCGAGAGGAAAAAAGAACACTTCGAAAACAAGTTCACAGGGTGGATGGAGCAGGCTGGTCGAACGTCCCGATTTTTCCTAATTTCTCTTCACCACCGATTCGATGTGACTTTCGAATGTTGTATCCAGAACTGACACGAATGTA
This sequence comes from Nomia melanderi, assembly GCF_051020985.1. Taxonomy (NCBI): domain Eukaryota; kingdom Metazoa; phylum Arthropoda; class Insecta; order Hymenoptera; family Halictidae; genus Nomia; species Nomia melanderi. The sequence continues at coordinate 13,300,604 of NC_135012.1, read as the reverse complement.
GACACAGTTTCTTCCACGTGTCGTCCAAATAGATCGGCACGGGCTTGAATAGACGGACAAGTAAATAAACATTTGGCTATTTCGACTCGCAGCCAGCCAGATCAGCCGAGAAAACGCAAATACGCACTCGCGTAACGATAGAATCATAAATCGACGGGGTACGTAGGAGCGTAGGAGCAGCGGCGATTAGCGAGCGTTGAGTCGGTGGATTAATAATCTCGGATATATTTAGCCTTTGCGGGCAATACATTACATTTTACGAGGTCCGCGAAAGTGGCCACGATTCGTCCCGCAACGATGTTATTTCGCCAGGGCTGGGCGTGTTAACTGCGGTTAACCGAGTCGCGTTTACTCCTTTTTAGGCGTTTTACGACGGCTCTAGCGGAATAATGAAAAGGATGCCGGCCGACTGATTATGCGCAAAAGTAATCGCATAGCGGTAAGTGAAAAGGAAGACGCCGATTGGCAACTACCGACGCGACTTGAATTTATAATTCCCGCATCCGAGCGAGGGGGGAGCCGCCGCGCCGGGCCGCGCCGGGCCGCGCTGCACCGAGAGATACTGACTGTCGGGCATACCCGCGGACAAGAAAGGTAATTTACTCGTTTCGAGACCGCCATACACCGCGTCGATCTCTGTACTAATCTGTACAAGGTGTTTCACTTGCAGGCCTCTCCTTAATTGAAGGGAATACACATACGGGGAGAAATAAGTATCCACTCGGAGTAATATCCTCGGCGCATCGGTAATATTCAAATTGCACGAGGAATACACTGACGCGAGAATGTTCATCGAAGAAACGATCACTGTCAACTGGTGATTCCCTCGTCAGGGAGGACGGGAAACCTGTGCGACGAGATATTTTGCTAATTCGATGTGGATTATCTGGAATTTGAATAGATTCCAAGGTAAGTCCAACTCGTTCCACGATATTTCCCTTTCGCTTTCACTCGAATATTCAATCTTCCAAATAAACTCGCACGATCTCGAATACCTCTATAAAGATGTCCCGCGGATCTGGGACAGCCTGGGCGGCCACTTAACGAATCGCGAGTATCCGCGGTATGCAGATAACGCGCGTTCGCGTAGGAGGGAACCGATAAAGCCGGAGACCTGCGTTTTACGGCCAGCGGCCGAGCACGTGTCGACGACACCAGTTTATCGATAAATCGTTAACAATCCGGCGAGACAGCGTCCCCGAGGATTTACGGAGGACCCGGTATACGCCGCGGAGGGAGTCGATTTAAATGCGTGCGCGCGGGGCGAATGGAGACGCGTGCTGCGTCCGATGGACGTTCAGGAACAATCCATTTAACCCTTATTAGGTCAGTGTCAATGGCCAAGATTGAAACGCCGGTGAAACGAGTTTCGCGAGCAACCGGCCGGCCGGCCGACTACTAGAAATGCGCATTATTTAACGCAAACGCGGGCTCGCAATTGCATAACCCGAGAGCCGGCGCGCTCCGCGGAGTAATCAGGCGGAATGGAAATCGACGCGCCGTCCCGTGTACCGATAAATTATCCCGGGAATGGTGTCGTGTAGTAGCAAGTTTGTTGTTCGAGCCGCGAAAGGGAAATTTCGAAAATATCGGGCTCGCGTGTCGTACACGATCTGGAAATTCGATCGGGGGATGCGCGCCGCTCCTCGGGATTCAATGAGTCCTTTAAGCGGGATGACGAATGGGAACATCGTGTAAACGCTTTGCACGATGCGTTGCTGCCTGGATAAGGCAACCTCGGGGGGAACTGGATTCGAAATCGAACCACTCAGTCGTTCGATTAATAAATTTTCTGTTTAATCGTCTGGCGAGTTCACCCGCCTACGCGTTCGAAATGGCAGATGTTATTGGGTAAACAGGATCGCGTCGATTATTCGGGAAAACGAAAACTCGAAGAGATCGGATATCCACTGTTGGAAACAGGAAAACATTGTTGCGCTCGAATACTGATTCCTATCGATTTCTACATTATCAACGCGAAAGATGGGTCGACTCGTGAGAAAAATCGTAGACAAGCGTCGACGCGTATCACGACGCACCGAGACGAATTCCCTGCTGAAAAATGCATCGCTGCGAAGGTTCGAATCCATTCGAGAGCATCTCTCCTCCTCGAATATTCCCGAATGAGAAGGCAGCCCGACCGAACGAGCATATCCGATGCACTCCGAACGTAGCGTCCCAGCCTCCGCTTCAGCCCTCCCATTCGCGGCCGGCTCTTTGACCTCAGCACCATTCTGCATAACGGTGCATCGGCCTGGACGTTTGCCTATTATGTCACTATATTCGCGAAAGGATGCTGTGTACCGTAACCATAGCCTGGATAGAACCACCGTGGACTTTCCGAATCCGCGCACGATCGCCGGGATTGCGGTACAAGACGCGCGGACCGAGCAAAAGAAAGGAAAGCAGCAAAGAGCAGGGAAAAAAGAGAGAAAAAGGAAGCAACGGGAACCGTGCTGCACTTGATAAAGCCTGGTGCGGACCCCGTATGTAGCGTGCCCGCAGGGGACTCGCGGAGAAACATATTTATGGGTCGATAAATGTATTTATACTGGATTCTTGCCACTCGAGCCCTCCTTTCACGCCAATCACTCGGCCAATTTCCGTTCGTCCGCAATCGAGAGCTCGCGATTCCGCAAATATTTGCCTGTCGAATAAATTTTATCGCTTCCTCGACAAATATTGTTCGATGATAATCTACCGAGATTAACGAGGTATCTGTGGCCGGCGGGCACCGGGGCTCGTTGCGTGTCCCGCGCTATCAAGCACGGACGAACCAGGCGCTTCTTGCACACGTTTCATCAAACTTAATGTTTGCTTCGAACTGAGCATCAACTGTACCCGAGTATCGGCGATCGCCGGCAGTCTCCGCTGTCCTCTCGAAAAGAGAACAGAAAAAGAAACGGTAACCCGAGTTACGTGTGTATTAAGGGTAGCAAAGTCACCGGCGCGGCAAATACGCGAGTAGAAAACTCTTACCGGGGTAGTGATACGCAGAAGGACGGAATAGCTGTTTTCCGTTGATTAGCGGTCACAGAAAATGCTCGAGCGTAACGGTAGCTTAGATCGGAAAGAAAGCAAAAACCGAATAGCCGGCCGGCTCGCGCGCCGATCGCGGGTTTCTTGCGTGGTGCCCCGGCTCTCGAGGAGTTAGATTAATTATTTTGTTTGCAACATTATCCCGGACCCATTGATCATAAAGACGCGCGGTGGAACGATTCCTTTTACCCAGAGTGGACTGCGCGGCTCGGTCGTTCGTTCGTCTCTTTCTTAATTGTCCCGAGCCAACTGGAATCCAGCAGCGGTGGCCTGTTATTTGCGATTCGCTTCATGCCGGGACGAGGTTTTTCTCTATTTGCATCGTCATGCTGTCCCAATGCTCGCGCGAGCGCGCGGCCGGTGGTTTATTTCGCCGCGAACTAATTGGCACTAATTACGGCTCGACACGATTCCACGGGAAACGCGCCGGGAACATCTGGAAGAAAACTTGCGGCGGGGATCTGCGATTCGTTCGGCGAACGTTTATGCTCCCAGCTGTCGCTTCGATCCGCTTCCGCTCCGAGACGCGCGGCTCCGAGTTATTTCCCGGATTCGTTCCACCGTCAACCGCGCGGCCCCCGGTGGACAAATATCAACGAAGAATCCACGGCGCGCGGTTGCGAAGGCTTCGACGGATTTATTCATAGTCCTCGATGGCACTCGAGGGGCCGGCTTCGCAGAGGATAGGGGACATCCTCAGGAATTTTTCATGGAACCATCTACGCGTAGGCAGCCGGACGTCGACGACGGATAACATTTTTTTCGGGATAATCGCGGTGGCCAGCAAAAATCCGCTCAGACTTCGCCGCTGTCGACCGTATAATGTATGCTCATTATCGCTTCATCGTAGGATAAATTGAAACATCTTTTTTGCGCCTCGGTTTACGTCGGAGTGTGTTCTGCGGTTGCAGGGTAACCAGTTCTTGATTATAGACCCGTAACTGCGGAAAAAACCATTTCTTCGGGTGCGTTCTCTCTCATCGCGGCGTATCCGTCGGGCCGAAGCAGACCACGCTACTCGCGTCGTTCCGCGCGGAGAATATTAGCGTACGTTCGGGGAGAAGGCCTTTGCCGTCGGATCACCGGTGGTCCGATTAAGAGGAAAAAGAAAGCGCGAGGAATCGAGTAGCCGAGGACTCTTCGAACTGTCGAAGACGCGTCTGTCGGGACAGCTCGAAGCGTGCACCAGGAGAAGAGGAAACATTGCTGGTGTAAAGGGAACAACGCTCGCAATTGCATCACACGAACAAGACCGGACGCGTTTCTTCATGCTAATCGAGCCGGAGAATAGGTTCGCGTTCAACGAGAACCTCTCTCTCCCTCTCTCCCTCTCTCTCTCTCTCTCTCCGTCCCTCGCGGGGAGAAAGAATTGGCAAACGGGACACGAGAGGTTCCGAGAATCAAAGGGTAGGATCGGTGTGTGCCTCGTCTCTAAAGGCCGTTTATAGTCGGTCGAGTGGGGCTCTTTCGACTGCTCCGAACCAGGAAGCGTCGCGACGGAAGAAACAGAAGAATTAGAACCCGCGTCAGAAATCGCTAAAACGTGCTCGCGTAGCTCACGCGCCGATCATCTTCAGCTATCCCTTTCCTATGCGATTCCCCGACGCCTTCGGTGTTGCAGCGTCTCTCATCGATGCACGCACGCATCGGCGCTGGCTATTTATGCCTGTGTCTACTTATGTGCGAAGCAGTCGGCACGTACGTGCCGAGCACGTAATATATCGCGTGTCCCAATCGAACTGCCACCCCACGCTCCCTTCACGGTCCTCTTCTGCTAGGGTCTCTGAACAAATAGACCTGCCGCCTGGAAATGGTCGTAGCCAGCCGTGAGCAAACACGTACCTATGTGTACGCGACGCGAGGCGACGCGAGGCGACGCGAGGCGACGCGAGGCGACGCGAAGACGTCTCTGAGACGGTGTTATTTTTAAGCAGGTCCTTCCACCGAGTCCCCCCGACGGCCGCGGCGGACAAATAAATCTCGGAGGCCGAATAAAAGCCGCGGGGCGGCTCGTCAGCGCGTATTAGCGTATCGACGCCAATTCCTGCCCACCAGTTTTACTAGTTTTACAGTTACCCAGAGACATCCTGGGAGGCCGCGGACGCGAGGCCCGAGGTCGAGCATGTTCCGCTGGACTCAAAGATTAGGTGGCCTAGATTACACGCGCGATCCTAACGTTACGATAATTACGGACGACGTTGGTGGCAATGCGAGCATCTCGCTGCTAGATCGTTCGCGATGGTCATCCTTGTTTACAGTTCCAATGATTGTACCCTTGATACTCTTCCGCGGCTAACTCGCGTTGAAAGTCGATTGGCTCGATAAACTGGAATGACGAGTACACTCCGCAGTTCTATATACTCTTGTCATCCGCTGGTTTTCTCTTTTCGTATGCGTTCATTCCAGCACTTAGTTCGCTGTCGCCTAATTGGAAATCAGTTTCCAATCCAATTCGTTCCGAACGATCGAATGTTACAACGGATTCAACATTCCATACCCTGCACGCTCTTGTTTTCCCCGAACGAAATCCCGAGGAAACTTGTTCCCAACTCGATATCCTCGAATTCAATTGAGCTAACGGACCAGCGGTAACGGACGATCAATGAAGAAAATCCTCGAGCGAAATCAAACTAGAGACAGAGGGTGGCACGGGGAGGAAACGAGCGAGAGACCGACTAGACTCTATCGACGGTGTAATAATCCGCGACAGGAATGGTTATGCTCTTGACACGCGGGCGGCGTGTATGCAAAAGTAAACACGTCGAGCCTGTTTAACACGAGTACACACACGCGGGTTCGTTCGATCGTGGGCTGTGCGCTCCGCGCCGCGCGGCTGTGTGCGTCTGCCTGCCACCTTTTCTTTCTATGGGTTTTTCTCGTTTTTTTCCTTGCCCCTTTCTCCCTCTCTCTCTCTCGCTCTCTCTCTCTCTTTCTTGCTCTCTTTTGCTCTCTCTTTCTGGCTTTCGCCTCCCCTCTGACAGAGTCCTGCCAGTCTCTCCGGCACCCCCCGTGGTCGGTGACTAACACACAAAGCAGACGGTGCCCTTACCGTAAATCGCCTGACGAACACACAGAAGAAGAATGAGCAGGGCACGAGAGCGTGCTGTTCCGAGGACGTACGTGTACGTGCCGCGTACGCGTGTGTGCAACTGCGTGGGCGACCCTACCGAACACGGACCCGTGTATCGAGTGCCGTCGGACCGACGGAAAAGTGCACAGTGCACTTGCAACACGCGTCTCCGCGAGGTAGGCGTCGAATTACGATACACTTTACGGAAATTGATCTCCCTGTCAGCGCGTGCATGGATCGCCAGCCCCGGGATCCCAGCGCGCTCGTCGATCGGAAATCGCGAATTATCATCGAGAACACGGATCGCGCCTTTCGTCGAGCGATACACGAGGTGTCCGTAATCTGATCGATCCACTTATAATCCGGTGCAACGAGGTAGATGCGCGTACAGCTATGAAGTTGTAAACTAGTTTCATTCGAACCCCTTTAAACGGGCCGAAGGAGGACTCGACGGGCAACGAAAATGATATTCAATCATCCGTCGTTAACCCCTTGTCGTGTAATATCGTATCGGAAAACGGAAGTTGACCAAACTACTTGCAACTCGATCCTTCTCAGCTCAAATTGAATATTATCTTTCTGTTCGTCGGATCGAACATCGTTACTTTATTACATCGATTGAAATTTCGATTGGCTTCTTAGAGAAGCCGATCTGCGCGTTGTATTTTCAATAATTCCAGTTACTCGACAGTTCTGCTCTGTAAAGCGTGGAATCCTTTTTCGTTCCCGATGAATTATTAATGACAGAGTAATTCTAACAAGCTCAATTATGGAACGAATCATAGAGCGGAAGGTTAATCTTCTCAATGAAACGCGCGGTCGAGCATCTACCTGCCTAGTTTGCTCGTTGAAACGCGAAACATGCGAGCGTACGGGGCTTTCGTACATAGCCAATGAAGTTCTTTAAATTACTGCCCGACCACAGATGAAGCGGCATCGTAACGCGAGCCGATCGGAGGAGTTATCCTTTCGGGCCGGTCGATTCGCAACCATCGATGTACTCTGCGAATCTCCGGCGTCCCCCCAGCGACGATAATCCAGGCATAAAGGTGATTTATGGCACGCATAATTCCAGGGCCTTATGGCAAATAGCGGAGTCGTATACGGGGCGGATAGGTCGTACGGTTAATGCAGATCACTGCAGGACTTTCATGCTCTCGTCTGGTTCCGTCAAGTCAATAATTTATTGCGATGGGCTTTGGCTCGAACGAGAGTCAATATTGACCGCGGAGCCCCGGCACAGAGAATACACTGCCGAATGCAACAAATTCAATCGTGCCCGGCAAACGTTCGCGATCGCTTTCTCTGCTTTCCCCCCCACGAGGATGATCAAATTAAGAAAAAATCGACGCACGGCCGGGGGGATGGGAGTAAATGAAAAACGGGAGTGTGTATCGTGAAACGGGCCAACGGAAACGGTCGATATCGCGACCGAATGGACCGCGAATCGAGCATTTACCGGCGTATGAAATTTCGCTGAAGCTCGCAGCGAGTCCCGGAGATTTGTTATGTAGCCGGCCCGTTATGGATTTTCGATACTCGGACCGCTCGCCAGGATAAAACTCCCTCGACTCTCGCCGCGACGAATGCACCGAGTATCAAGCTGAGCGTTCGTCGGTGTGTCATCGGAGGATTAAACCGGGTCTAGGCGCAGTTAACGTGTCCGCTGCCACGGAAATCTCGAGCGTTCGTCACTTCGTGGCACGGGGAACCGATTATTAATGATTCGCTATCGCGATGCTCGAGTCGCGTTACTCTCCAGGTATCGATGCCGTTAAGCATTCGTACTTCGAAATCGCTTGTTACATGCATCGCGATCGTATTCGAGCAATTCGAAAGTACCGGTTATCGATGACCACGGTACTCGGCGCGTCGAGGCTCGTGGTGTAAACAGCACGCAGAGAACCGTCGAGAAGAACGAGTTCGATATCTTATCTCGAAGCAGACACACCGGAGGAAGAGAATTTGGAGGATGTACAGGAAACGACTGGCTCGGAGTCGTAATGCGGCTCGGGGATAACTGTTTATAAATTCCAGGGAATATTCTGGGCCGTTCCGGTGCGTTTCGGCCGAGGAATTCGAGGGAAACCGGGAGGGAAAGGCCGAGGGAAACGCCGAACACCGATGGAAATCGAACATCGGGAATAGTTGCCGAAGAAGGGTTTCCCCGTCGATTCGATTCGATTCGACTCGACTCGACTCGGAGCGGAGCGGCTCGCGGGACGCAGGTTAATCTCGATTCTTACCTCGTGATAGTACGCATGTCGCGCTCTGTATTGTTTTGGAAGAGAGATGGAGGTCAAGCACACAGCCTCTTCACATCAGGGATGAACTGGAAGTGTTCCCCGGTTCGAGCACCATTTGATACCCGATGCAAACGAAACGAGCGCGCGTCAACGACTGACTCGGGCCAGCACGAGCACGAGTTAAGAGTAGCCACCGAGGAGCGTCGGTAACCACCGAAGACGCCCGAAGCCTGGCTGTTCGAAAAGCCGATTCTTGTCAACTCTCGCGACCCCAGCGAGCTTCCAACCCTTACCCCCCGTTTTATCCCTAATTAAGATCGGCAAATACGAGCCCCGCGAGAGATGTTTGCTGTAACAACACTGAAAAAGATTTTCGAGTGGCTTGTAGGCCGCGCGTCTCAGAAACGACACTTCCCCCCCATCGGCCGCGCGCGCGCTTTTCATTGATTATTCCGCGCGGTGGGACCTTCGGGACCGGCGAGGGCGGAAACGGGTAACGTTATTATCTCGGCGGAGGTATCGCGATAATGAAAGGATAATAAGTGGAAAATAGAATTTCTCCGGGGCCGATTGGGCGTACCATTGCCCGTGAAACGAGTATCGCGTGCGGTTCATTTGAAAACGACGCACAGAGAAAATGGGACTGGGGAATACCGGCGAAATTGATAATTCGTAGAGGCTGCAGCGTGAATTTCTCGGATGCTGATTTCGTTCGTTGGTGGTCTTCACTTCGAGCCGATAATCTCGCGATGCAACGTAATCGTAGCAGCGGCAATTAAGATTAGAATGAAATTTCCCGTAGAATGCTATATTTAATCGATCGGAACTCGCATAAGAGTGTACGGTTGCCGCAGGAATTCTACAGTCGAAGGTAATCGAAGGGACTCGCTTCGGGAAACGCCGCGCACTTTGTAATGCAGCTTGCGATAGGAGAAAGAACAACCCGAGATTCTCACAGTGCACGTTCACGGTGCATTCTCGGTGCGTACATCCGTGTGCTGGGTATCTGTAACGGAGTCAAGAACGCCACAGGACTCGCGGAACATGAATAATACGCGTATCGTGCTATTCAACGATGTCTCTATCATATCCGATCGTATCTACGTGGCAGGGCTCTTTGCATTATAATGGCGACGTGCCGGAATATGCAAATCGTTTCGGCTTTATCGATCGACTCGGATCGCGGTTAAAGGAATCGATACGTAACCGAGAGCTATTACTGTTTTTTCACAGATCCGCCCTGACCCAGATTCCAATCATTCAGGGCTCCTTACGCAATACCGGTTAACGCGTTGCGAGTCTAAGGAAAGAGACAGGGGCCATGTCTCGCAATATCGTCTCATTGGTCCCCGTTGCCTCGAGGTAATCTATTCGCGGCACGAACACGGATTAACGGACACTGCTATTATCGTACGAATGGTGATAATAACGATAATTGCAACGTACAGAATTCGATCGTCAACGATAGAGAACAGCTCAGCAGGTTCGCGAAAGCTCGTTCCGAATTTCCCTTGAAAATCTACTCGATCATTCCCACGTAACAATGTTGTCGAGAGCATCCCTCGCCGCTTATCGGAGCTCCGACTCATTGTCAGCCGGCAGCGAGAACGCAAGAAGCGGAGGGACCTCCGCGGGACGTGCACGGGGTATTAAAACGACAGCGCCGGACGAAGATTCATGTTGCGTTTGCTCCGCGACGTTGTAAGACAGGGGTTACAAGTTGAAAAGCGTGCGCGAAGCGGTGGGGAGGGCGGCCGAGCCGCGGCGCGCCGGTGGAAGTTTAATTAAAGTCGGCGAGAGGTGGGGCCACGAAAAAATCGAGGGTTTTTATAGTTTTTCAGCGGAGGAACCGAGCCGAAGCCGGCCAATCACAAATCCAATCAGCGCGCATTGGGTGTCATTCCTTTTTCAGGGCATATTACCTACAAAAGTGATCGGCCGAGGAATTCCAGCTTGATCAAAGAGGACCTCCCTCCTGGTAGTCGCACGCTACGCACTCCGGTGCGTCCTCTCTCTCTCTTCCTCCATCTCCGCGAAACGCGAGAGTAAACCTGCCGATTGCTTAATCACTTTCCGAAGCCCCCGCGAGAGAGAGCCAAGCTTTTATTACTCGCTCGTATAATTTTCGAGCGCAGCTGCGTTACACACCGGGCCCAGGCCGAGTAATTAAAATCTACTGACAGCAGGAAGTACCATTACGCACGGGGACGACGCGACCCGTCTCTCTCTCCCCCTCCCTCTCTCTCCGTCTCTCTACGCAAACGCACACGTCGCCCTTTGCACGTAAAATCCGCTTCTTTCCGCGCCGCGGTTTACGTCTGCCCCGCCAAGGCGCGCCGTGGCGTTTACGTAACGGGGAAGCCAGAGACGCGAGAAACGGGGGCAGAAGGCGTGGGATGTGCGAGAGCTCGGGATCCTCCATCAAAGGCTAAAGTAGCTCGAGTACCATATTAAACGGATCGCGGAGTTTGCGGAGCTGAGTTTTTCCTACAATTTCGAGCAGGTTAAACGGCGAAAGGGACTTTAATGCTCAGTTGTCAGGCCCGATGGAACGGCCGATCTTACGGATCAATGTTTCGCTGGTGAATAGACAACCGATTATCTACGCAACTGTTGCGTTCCGGTGGAAATTGGACGAAACGCCTGACTTTGCTACACTTTTCCCTCGAACTTGTGCTTGACAAATGAAAGATGCAACGAAACGTATAAGGTTCGGATAGAGAAAAAAGACGTTCCCTTCTCGGACGCAAGGTCCGACCATCATTCCCGTTTAAAAGGGAACCTCGGCGCTTCAAGCAAAAATCCCGCGAGAGTGAATCACCGAATCTACCTACCCACGCGCTCGACTGGCAGAAATCGCGGAGGCCATTTGACCCTTTGAAATATTTAGCATTTCTCGATGCAGCGTGGCCAATAAATAATTTGGTAGCGGCGTCGGGGGCGAAGCTGGAGGTGGGTGGAGGTGGCCACCGGCCACCCCGTTTCTTTTTCTCGAGGCACGTGCATAAGATATGCATCGCGCGGCCCGGCGACGCGGTTTTGCTCCCTTTTCTCGCGCCGCGCACGAATTCGAGCCAGTCTTCGCTCTCCTTCGATCGTAAATAAGCGCCGCCTCTCTATTCTATCCCCTTTATCTGCGGCACATTCGACTGCGCGGTGGTGGTTCGTGTCCAACCGTCTCTGTCCCCCCCGCCGCCCGTTTCCTCTCGGCCGACCCGCTCTTTGATACATCATAAAAACGGTACGACGTATTTTACAATCGCCACGACCCCTTTTTCGTCCCTTTTCCTCGCGAATCTCCCCGGGAACACGTGTGAGCGTCTTCCGAGCCGCAGACGAACGTTTCTTATCGTTTATCGCTTCGTCCAGCGATCACGGTTCCAACTCATCATGCTCAAACTACGAAAAGCTCGGAATAAATCAGCGACGCGCGCGTGCGGAGAGAAACAAACGATTCAGCCCCGATGCCCAGTCACAGGCGGAACGTGTAAGAGAAAACGATGATTCCGTACCGATAAAATACTCGTTTAGTCGAGTGCGAGACGCTAGAAACTTCTCGGCGCACTCGAAAACGCGAAACGAACCGACGGAACTCCGGTTCCCCGTTTCGTGTTCGGTTAATTGCGGTCAGTCGCTCGAGCTGGCCGTGACACGAGAGAAAAAAAGAGCATCGCGTATTCCCTATCGGTGCAGCCATTAAAACGATTGGCTACGTACCAATCTAATTCCGTTAAAACGTTCGCGGTGCGTCCCGGGATTAATCTGCCGGCCATGACTCCGCCGCCACTGGTGTTCGGCCACCGGAAATCTTTGCGGGGCGAGGCTAGAGCTACGGAGTAAATCAATGCGATTGCATCGGTCTAAACGAGACCCACGAACGAGGAAATACGAACGGTTAGCAATTTCCTCGGGAGCATGCCCATGCGCGAACGAACCAAAGAAATCTGTGGGGAAGAGGAGCTGCCGTCAGCTGGGAGGATGTTCGAAGGATCGAAAGTGAAATCCGCGACGAGGATTTCCGAGGATGTTCGATTGGCCACGGACAACCTACGCTCGTCGACTTCCTGCGCGGGAAAGCTTCGCAAGTCAGTGTTTAGAGAGCACGGAAATCGTATCTCGGAACACGTTCCGCGAACCGAAACGGGAATGTTTGCGGTCACTGTACCACGAACCACGAGGTGACCGGAATAGCTACCCTTCACCGAAATGCACGATCGACTTCTTTGCTCGTGGATTCGATCGAAAATAGCTGTAGGATTATTTGTCTTGAGAAAATTCGCCGAAGAAACGCACGATGACCGCTAGAAATGACCCAAATATCTACTAAACTTCACGATCGACTCCTGCGATCGTCGTAGAGCATTACTTATCTTGACTGTAATATCATCTTCGAAGAGAGTCATCCACTTTAAAGTTTGCTCGCCACGGGGGATCTAACGGTAAAAAAATAAGGTTCCTAAAAGTACGCTCCACCGCAGTGACGAACGAATACGATTCGTGTACGATTGCCTGTGGTTTCCGGTTCCGTTTAACCATGGAAATAGCCGAGAATGGTCGCCGATTGTTATCAGTCGTTCGTCCGTTTCGTTGGTTGATTAGGCGATCGACGGGCGGGCGGAGTCCCGAGCTGACAGGAAATTGTACATTTTTGCATAATCCGTCGCGTTCCCAGTGGCCGGGATCCGTGATTCGTCAAATGAATTATTCATCGGGGGTGATTGTCGTCGACAGCTGATACACGGCCGGACGGTCGCAGGGACGTTGCCGGAGTTCTTTCGGACGCCGGACGCCGGACGCTTACCGTGCTCGCGCTTTGGTAGCCTGTTCACCTGTAATTTCGCGCAGATTGCCCGTCACGATGAATCAATCCGCGGACACGCAGTTTTTCCGCGAACCTAACGGAAATAAATGTTCCGCAACGGTACGTGTCGATCGCGTCCACCGAACGAAACGGCCGGCGATTAGACGGAGAGAACCCGTCGGCGTTCCCAACGGTGCGCAGCATCTTTTCACTCATTTACGCGTAATAGCGTGTTCTTATGCGGCCCGGAGACTTTCTTGCACGGTTTATATGGGCAATTAAGACGCGGAGGTTAGCATCCGTTAGAAAGTTCTTCGGGAGCAATTTGTAGTAATGCACTTCCAACCGTAATTATCACCCGATACGGAACAATCGCGAAATGGATTATTACCGCGGAGTAATTATCGCGCGCATTAACCATGCTTCATTATCGGCGTGGCTCTCCTGCGATCTGGACCAATCAACGATAAAACTTGCGTTCTATTTGCGAACCGCCAGGCTCCGACACTGTAACAATTGGAGGATCGTTAGGACAAAGGCCGTTCTCCGCAGGTGGTTCATTGTAATCTTTTCGAGTGTTCCTCAACCGTTTGCGACCAACGGTTCTGCGTCCGGACAACTATATACATTCGATTTCCTTCCAGTAGCTAAATTAATATCATCGCTCTTATAATTATTCTCGGACGGAGCTCGTTTGGCTAACTTTATTACCGGTAATTTGCAAGAAGCGTAATCAATTATTGGCGGTGATCAAATAATCCTTCCCCTGAACGTGCACTGAATATCACTGATTGTAATTAAATTACTTCGATAATCATTCCTACGAGTCTCGCTCGTCGTTACACGGCGAGGAGTTCGAACCGCGTTGAACGTAAGCACGATTTGAGTAAATTAGGGAAATACCATGTTACGCCACGTCGAAATCAAGCAACATCGATGCCGGTGCCAGAATGGAAAGCCGAGAACGCTTTAAACCGCAAACGGTTGGAGCGTCGGGGAAATATTACGCCGCGCCGAGTTCTAGGCGCAAATTGGCTAACGCCTCGAACCCGCCGACTGGCCGCAAGTTTTCCTACGTTTTTCCCATGTCGGAGTGAAATATACGGTATATGAAATTACCCTACCGCGAGCCGCGCTCTCATACGCGGCGACCGTTTATCCCGGCGATTTATGTCGCGGCATTAGTTATATTGAAAAGTTCGCCGACGCCGATGTTTACTTAAATTAATCGCCGCAATTAATTCCGTGGTCAACAGTGATCGGTGACCCCCGCCGGCAATCAACGCGTTCAAGCCGTTTCACAGAGAGATTCCAGCAAAGTGGTATTTAATGAACAGGACGGAGAACAAACGAGGCTGCGCCGGGAATATCGAGCACCGCGGCCATTCGCGGGCCCCTCTGCTCCTGGTTTAACAGCTTCTCGTGTATCGAGCCGCCATTACCTTAATATACGATTATTACCGTTCCAAGGCTCGCGGCGAGGAAGCGGAGATCTCACTTTTCGAAAAGCTCGCCGGGCAATGAACAGGGGAACGCGAGGAGGCCAGAAGACGCCAGGCTGACCTGGAACGTTCCGCGGGACGCCGCTGCGCACTTCGGACATTTTTACGGCGTACAGGAGACCGCGAGCAAACCGCGACCCGGGGAAATTCAGAGTTCGTTGGACTCCGTTCCTCGATCCGCGAGGACCGCGCCGAGGATGGAGTTTACCAGACAGATGGTTCACAAGTAAGACCGCATCAAGGGAGATTCTTTCGAACCGTGGACCTGTTCATCGCGTGTATAGACTCAATTCTAAAGAACCTCCGAGTTTCATATCGAGTTCTCGACCACTCGGAAAGAAGACACAACCATTTCCATGTTGATAATGTCAAAAGATCGAGGATGAATCACGTGAAATCTGTATGTTTTTATGATCGTTGGTTATTACCGTAGTTTGGAAAAATCTAAATATTCCTCTCTAGCGGTAAAGCGAAGATTGATGTTCGTTTAACGAGTGAAATCAAATATCATCGAGATAGCGTATCAATACCGTCGACAAATTGCCAGTTTGCATGCGCGTCTGCGCTCGGTGGACTCGCTGAACAGGCGAAGGGTACGCGAAAATGATCGGTAAACGTTTCACAGATTGGAACGGACTGCCGGGACGGAGGACTACGCGCGACAAGTGTCCGCGTTATTAGAGGAAACGGTGGAGCCGGCGCATTTCAAGCTGCATTCTATGCCGGCCGAGAATTCGATTCCCGACGGCGGCAGGCACAATAACCCCTGGGGATATCCGCTGTGGTACAAGGAGCCCCATAAGACGCCGTTAGTATTAGTATTCCGTCGAGCGGTTACGTCATTCGATCTATTCCGTCACCGATGGGATTTCGCGACGCGTCCTCGCCAAATGGGATAGAGACTGGATATATCGGCGGTAATGGGTTCCTCGTCCGCTGGACGAAGAATAACGACGCCCCTTCTTTCGTCGTCTGTCGTCTGTCGTCTGTCGTTTGTCGTCTATCGTCGCCGCGATAACAGGATCAAAGCGGAACGACCCGAAAGGATCGATCCTTCGAGGGTCTAATTTCTCTTTGCTCCAACGGAAAGCTCTCCTTCCCCTGATGAAACGATGAATTTTCAGGTTAGCTCCGGACGAGATTCGGAAACTCCTGAGCAACGAATCGAGAGGAGGGAAAGACATCTTCGACGAGGAATATTCGGAGGAGGATTCCAGCGAGGAATTCACCGACGAACAGGAGGATGCAGATGATTCCGTTTGGAGAAGCGCGGCCAAGGAAGAGGAATCGGCGTTCAATCTGTCGTCCGGTGGTTCGACGGAGGCGAAAGACACGGACGATGCTTCCTCGGACGCCGCGAGCGACCGACTCCCGTTCCTACGCACCCAGGAAATAAATCGAAAACAACTGTAACGTCGTTTCGTAGCGAACCACCTTATTGGAACGTGTAACTCGAGACGTGTTACGAATAGCAATTCTAATGCCATGAATTTGATTAACGAGAGTAATTAAGAGAATCGATTAGACTCTCATATAATCCGACGCTCGGTGAACTTTCAGTGAGGTTGCCGGTCTACACCAGGACACGGATCTTTTCAGTTTTCCTCTATGAAGGCGAATACGGCAATTAACGCGCGATGCCTATTAATGAATCAGCCGTTATCACGCGCTCGCGCGCGCGAGCATCGTGCAGGAGGAGATTCATTCGAAGCGCTAATTAGGAGCGCCGGTTATTATTCGGTTGCATAAGCTGTAATTAGTAGCTACTAGACTGCCGTGAATCTAACGCGGCTGGAGGATGCATTAATTAATGTTAAGCAGGGGAAAAAGGACGAGGAACCCGGCGAGGACAAGATAGGGCGAGCGGGATACCCGGAAATTCCGCGATCAGTTCTTCCGGCCGTGCATCCGAGCCTCCAGATGGAACGTTCGATTTAAAAGACGCTGTCCGTTCAGCGGGAACGGATATTAAAAGCGAAACGTCGGCGTATAATCGAGACTATAAAGGAGCTGGTAATAGTATACTGAGCGAGGCAACGGCGAGGCAACGACGAGGGGGGTTCAACGTGGTTTCCCGTTTACTAGAAGAGGGTGGCATTATCCGAAGCGTTCGCATTGTTTTCGGTTCAGTGGAAATGCGAGAGGGCGCGGGATGGGGTCTGGCTCTAGGCTCTTATCGATTATTCCGTCTGCCACGGGAAAGACGTTTCCCGTGTATCCTTGGCGCGATCGAAAATTAGATTGTTCTATCAGAGAGCCACCGCGGAGCCGGGCGGCAAAGGAAGCCGAGCCAATAAATCCTGGCGAATCGGAGGGAAATGAAAAAAGAAAATTGGAGCTGACGACGGAAGGATGATTGATCTGCGACGGAGACACGCACACACGCGGTGTTCGTCCCGTTGATTATTCGGACAACTCTCGCGCGACGTGTCTCGTTATATACATTGATTTATTTCTTCGTGAAACTATACAGAATGGTCCACAGCGAGTCGGAGCTTACTTAAACGAGTTAGTTTCAACCATCGAGGCCATCGGTTCGGTGGAAGTATTACGTGTAACTTGGGCGCACCGGATAAACTTATACCTGTGTCGGAAGAGGGCCATTGCCGGATAAATACTACACGCGATCGAGTCACTGGAGCTCTCGGCGATACGTAAATCCTCTCCTGAATGAAACGTGCGCACTGTGGGATTCATTCGCAATGCAATGTCTGGTGTGTGAATGGCAGTTTCGACTTTATCATTCGATAGACGCGTCAAACTCTTTCTTCCTTTCTCTGTCTCTCTCTCTCTCTCTCTCTCTCTCTCTCTTGTTGCGCGTTTACCGAGGTAAACGACAAAGCTTCTTTTCACCCGGTTCTATTGTTCCGTGAAAACGTGGGGATTTAATGCCAGCAACCAGTCCCAAGAAGATAAAAATTGCACCATCTGTCGTTCGTTACGAGGAATTCGCTTCCTTGTACCATATACCCGTTCCTTGTACCTAATCAAGGCTATAGAAGTACAGTAAAATATATATATATATGTAGATATATATGTGTGTATATATCCTTTTATGATATAACGCGTTCGTTCGCCCTCTGTACTCCGCGCATAGTACGAATGGTTGTTGCGATTTCTGGAGCTCGACGCGACTAACTCCCGTCGGACTGATACTTTCGAGGCCTTCCCTAGGTCTTCTTCCACGAGTAGTACATCTCCAGTGGTCGGTTGACTCGCCAGAATTTGTCGTTCACCTGTCGTAACGTTTGCGAGCCGCTCAACACTACCAGCTGACCCGAGGACGGCGCTATATAGATACAGAAATTTAATAGCCTATCCGATTCGGACAACTCTGTGTCCAGATCCAGTGTCAGTCTCATTGCCAGGTACTTGCTTAGGTGATCCACTGGAAAGATAACTTTAAGATAATTTCCGAACGATCAAAACAGTCTAAACTCTATCAGCCAAAGACGGACAAAACGTCCTCCAATACCTGTCGCGTTCGCTGTGGTTTTGATATACCGAATGCTATTCTCTTTCAAAGCCTTTATCAAGGAATTGTCGCCTGCCATCTCCGTCGGGTGGGGCTTGAAGACTAATTCGATCTCGTTCAGCATCAAGGGTTCGCTGGGTCCCTCTCCCTCTGTGTCTACCATCGAGTCACCGCCTCCGGTCTCCGCTTCCGCGCTAGAAGAATCGTTCTCTGAGTTCTGCAAGCTTTTCTGCCGCTTGGGAGGTTTGGGTATCTGATTCGCCGGGTTGGGCGACGGCGTAGTCGAGTTTCTGGACGTCGTGCCTGAAGCATACAAACGATCAGTTTCGTTTTTGTCAGGCCAATCGGGTTGGCTCGATCTCTCGCTGGCGATGTTACCGGAAACAGCAGGGCTACTCGCAGGTTGGGAGACGCTATTCGAATTTTGAGAATTACCCCCGCTACTATTGTTCAGAGGCCCGGTGGCGCTCTGCGAGGAGTCGCTTTGATTAGCAGAGTTTGCTGCGTTCGGCGTCGCAGGCGCACTGGCGTTCTGTGAATTGTTGTACGAGGTCGCGTTACTGGCGTTCTCAGACTCGTTTGCGTTTTTCCTGGACCGCTGCGGTCTATTCTGACTTTGCAGCTTAATGCCTTCCGTTATAGAATTCACCAGTGCAGCCTGCGAATGGGACTTGTTCAGTTTTGCCAGCACTCTTTCTTGGTGTGCCTCGTATTCGTCTCTGCTGGGGTATATCTTTGAGATCAGCAGGTCAAAATTGGGGTCCGGCCTGAGAGATCTTTTCGAAACCAACTTCTTTCTGCACGTGGGACATTCCTGCGAAGAACAATACGGTTAGACTTTTCTCTGAGGCACTGGGACGGTCTTAACCTCTACCAGTCGCAGAACCATTACAAATTGGAATCCCTAACTTCTGATCCGATTTGAAACTTCATTCGAAGAAGCTCCATGCTGATATATAACTTCGTGCAAAGTGGACATTCCAATGCATTGACTTGTAACACAACAGTCAACAGAATCACTTTCAATATTGAAAGAAAAAGAAGCTCAGTTCCTATTGTTCAACGATCGACAGAGTACCGAATTTCGAGAAGACAAACAGAAACGTAACAATGAAACGCAACAACGTATTTACGACGCACTTGAAAAAGCGCGCTAAAATCGCGACAACTGGCAGAATCGCGTATCGACTACGATTTAAACAGAGCCATTTATTAAATTTCCTAGTACTCGATGAAATCAACTGAAGCCTCGATCTGGAAATATTTCTGCCCGACGATACAGTGAAAGAAAGATGTACACAATAAATACGGGAAAAGAAACATCGGCGTGAGACCCCCCGGGGTGCGTTGGCGTTTATTTGGAACGGAAGAGAAAGCTTTCGGAGGAATTCCACGACGCCGAAGAATGAGGAACAGGAGATTACTGTGTCACGGCGATTCTAGTAAAATCACGTACCTTATTACCGCTTCGTAGCGCCGTAATGATACAATCGGAACAGAAACGGTGCAGACACTCTTTCGTGGTCATCGTCTTTTTGAGCATGTCCAGGCAAATTGGGCACATCAGCTCGCTGTGCAAGCTCCGCGGACTGACCGCGATCTCCGTGTTGTCCGTGATCGCATCCTGAGGCGTACGATGAAGTTCGTACAACGATAATTCCCAAGTTTTGTTCAGTCCGACCTGTTCCGCGGACGCCATCTTGACTACATACAAGCCGTCAGCTGAACCTTCCTGTACACATACAAACACACACACACACACAAATTACGAACGCCGGTGTAGTCATCTCGCAGCGAGAGCCGACACTTTGATGTTCGCCGCGGTCGATAAGGAAATCTCGTTTACGTTCGTTGCCTTGCTATTCGTCGAAATCGTTATGAAAATTATCAATTTTTTCAAATTAGACGGGCATCGCGTGCTTCCCCGATTCAATTAACAGCCTAGCATCCCCTAAAATAAACGAAAGCCAACGTTCGCACCCCGGTTAAGAGAATACGCGACGAAATCGGGTTTATTCCGTGCACGATTCGCAACGACGAAGGAGCAGGGAAAATATGCAACAAACTCACTGGAAAATAAAGAACCGCGAGGTATAAACGACCGGAAACAAGCATTCCGTGGAGGATCGAGTTTCCACGAAGCCGAATAATCAATATCCATTACTATAAAGCCAGTTATTTAAGAATATAAAAGTTAAGTGGTACACGCGCGCGGTTATTAACGATCAACATCAACCAGCTAGAGAATAATCGATTAATCAACGTGTCGATAAAGTAGGTAACTGGAATTAAGTGGCGGGACGTTGAAAGGCCCCTAATGAACCGTAATAACTTCATAAACCAGACGAGCGTCTAGACGCCTTTCTTTCGGCCGTTCTCGTAAATAAGGCCAGCCTGGGAACAGTCGAGAGACAACATTTTCACGTGGATGCGCACTGGCGAGATCCGTTGCCGGTGAATAGAAAAGAAAAGTTCGGCTCGCTGGAGGTGGGAATCGACATAAGCGTAGGCAAAATATGTTTCCTCGGTGTATATAATATAACGGTATGTAATAGATGGGCGTAGGCTCCGTAGGCCATTGCCGCCGTACGCTGGATGCTCCGTGGATAGGCTGGATGCGCTGGATAAGGGTACGTTTACAGCGGAGCTCGGATATTCGATCAAACTGGAGATCGGGCCGAGGCGTACAAATACGTGGCTTTCTTTCACCGTAAAACCGTTTCGATTGATTAACTCTTCGCACCGGTACACCACCGTAACGGTAACTTTCATCAACATCGATGTACAACATTGAAAGCCGCGGATGAATAAATTCATTATCCGAACGACGATGGATCGATCCGCGCGGATTTTTCTGTTACAGCGTTTGAGACGTTGACGCGGGATTCGGTTTCTTGATTTCAACCGTTGAACGGATAAACGGACACTTTCGATTGTTGGGAGTTGATTCGA
Organism: Nomia melanderi; assembly: GCF_051020985.1. NCBI lineage: Eukaryota > Metazoa > Arthropoda > Insecta > Hymenoptera > Halictidae > Nomia > Nomia melanderi. The sequence goes on along the minus strand of NC_135012.1, from coordinate 13,279,519 downwards.
TCGGCGATCTCCGCGAAAGTTTGGACGACTGAAACTACGCGAGTTCGTAATCGTGCGAACTTAGGGGGGACGCGTTGAGGGAAACTATTCGATTACCGTCCCGTTCGACACAGAGCCGTAAACGTACCCTAACGCCTCTTCCGAAGGGAGAAACGGCCGCGCTGAGAGAGACGCGTCCGCGATCTTCCAACGGCGAACTAGACCGGCGAGACCCGCGCGCCGGTTTTTTAGTGACCCTAACTGTAGATAACCGTAATTGCGTCTGTCGGTACTTATCGGGAAAACGTGTTTTATCACCCGGCCCAACAAGGCCTCCCCTGGAATACGCGCGGCTAGAACGTTCATTTTCAATCACGCCGCGAAACATTATCCGTCTCGGATCGGTCTCCACCTCCTGGCTCTCCGGTCGACTCCGAACGCTTCGCGGATGCTAATAACGTTAATTTTCTTGGATGAATTCTCGCGCGAGCGTATCAAAGGCCGCGCAGCCGCGAATAATAAAGGCGGAATCGGTCGGGAACACGGCCGACGCGGCGCTCGGCCGAGTAATTTGCAGATATCGCGGCGAGCCGAGTCGAGTCGACTCGAGTCGAGCGGCGCGGACCGTGGCAAGAACAAGAACAGGAAATACAGTTACCACCTAATAACACGGTGATTCTGCACCGCGCGTCGAACGATTGAGACGTCCGAGTGTCTTTTTGGGACGCGTTCGGGCGCACAACGGGATACCGTCTTAGCCGTTCGGTTCGAGGGGGAAAAAAACTGTTCAACTTTCCTCGATGAAACGTAATTCCTCGACCCTCGTTTCTGCATTTTCCACCGGCAACCGTAATTCCGAACTGCTAACCGGATGATTGCTTGGAAACACCGGGTAATACCGGCCGCGCAATTATAGTAATTCTACTGGCGCTCATCGACGGGCTGGAAACGGCGCGCCGTTGACAAAGAAGCGTGCGCGAACGTTCCGTCTCGCGGCACATTGTGCGCGAGCGGAGATGAAACGAAGTCGAATTAAATTAACTTTACGAACAATCTGTTACGGCGAACGTTAATGCGGAGCCGACTATAACGTTGCAGTTATCCGATAAATGGAAGATAAGGGAATTACTATAGCCCGGTGGTACGCGAATATGACCAGTTAACTGGTTATTTCACGAGCCGACGCGAACAGGAAGACACGAATATAAAGTGCATAGTGGATGCAATCAGGAATTTTTCGTGCGATATTAGAATGAAATGGAAGCCGGCAGATTACAGTAATTTCCCTGGCCTCCATCAGCGCGACTTGGAAACGCCATTGACAAAGCGAGCGAACGTTTTCTCTTTTCGCGTTGCGCGCGGGTAGAAATCAACCTGGATGAAAATAGTTTCACAAAAACTTTGTAACGAACGTTTACGCGGACGAGGCTGGTATGTTGCGGTTATGGGATAATTGGAAGATAAGAAAATTAACGAAGACCGGAGACGAAGAGTTAACTCGAGATATCGGACGAAGGAAACGAGCTGGAAACACGGTTCCAGCGGTAGTGGATCCAGTCACGAATTTCGCGTGCGACATTGGAACCGAATGGCAGCCGCGCAAACCGGTATCGAGGTTGAGATTGTTTATGCGAAGGTTGAGAGGCGATCCACTTTTATCGGAGCGGTGGTTTCGACGCGCGCTCGTTTCCCAGACCACGATGAAACGGTCCCGGCTTCGCCGCGTGTTTAGCGAAACGCGAGTCAACGGGGGAACGAGGAATTTTAATTCCCAGGCGTTTCGGAGCCTCGAGCCTCTAGAATTCGGCGTTCACGCGAGCCAAGTTTATGGGTCAGTCGGTGAGTGATGCGACGGACGACACCTCGTTCCACTTAGCGGCGATCCTGGTCCGTCCACTTTTTAACTCTGTCTAATTAGCCGCCTTGGGCGACCGGCGATTAACCGTTCACCCGTCCGGTTGTCGCGCTGTCACACCGAACAACCGAGCAAAGAATCCCATCCAGATCGAACAAAGTGGCAATCCTCCGCGAATTCACTCGCACGTTGCGCAATTCCGCGATTCGCGCAATTTCACGCCGGTGATGATTCGATTACGCTTTACTTCGCTCGAGCCGAGCGTGACGGTGCCTGGAATCGCGGGGAGAATCGGACGGATGGAAAAAAGGGAACTGCCATTAGCAAAAACATAGTCCGATTGCCACATTGACATGCTTTCCACTAGACGATCATTCTCTCTCCCGCGAACCTTACGTAATATTCCCGACCGCTGTGTCTCCGACGCGCTGCCTACACGCCGGGGTATATCCTCGACGCGAAAACCACGGTCACACGAGTATTATAGGTGTTACGCACGGTTGGCGAGCCGATACCGGCAACCCCCTGGCACTCGGCGTTTCTGTAACACGCATCGAGAATTCCAAATAATCTGGAATATTTTCAATCGATCGTTTCAACGCCTCGTACAGCGACCAAATGTCACGAAGAAAAAATTGTTGCCACAACAGGGGATTAGTAGACACGTTCCTCTCGACTATGTATAGGAAATGTAAAAAATATAGCGTTTTTTAACTTTTGAAAACTATCCTCGGCAAGGTAGTTTTTCGAACGTTAACGATCGCGTTACACGGGGTAACTAGGATTCTTTTGGTCTATCTCGGTGCGCGTTTTCTCGGTGGAACCCGCGCGTCTTCGTTTCACGTAAGATCGCGCGCGTGAACGCGATATCGCTGAGGGCACCGCCTCTGCCTATCGAACCGAACCTTCTCCGGCTGCGCCTCTCCACTGTAATTTCAGAACAATATCTTTTTATGCGACTACGACCCTCTTCTTCCCCCTACCACGGCGATCTGCTTCTTCCGGCTCATCACGGGGAAGCTTGTAATCTTTGGATTCCCGCGCGATACCACCGAGATCTCTGAAAGCGTTTCTAGGTAATCGCGAACTCGTTTCGAGACTGGCTGCTCTCGGTGGTCCTGGAATACGCGAAACACGTATGAAACGCCTTAATCGGTACTATATCGGTTCTGCTGGACGGCGAGGGGGAGCGAAGACCGATATCGACGTGAAAGGCGATCGATCCGACGCGCGCGGTATCGCGAACGAGCCGGTTAATAAGTCAGCGAGCATCGAAGAGCAAAAGTCGGATCCCAATTAAACGATTTTTCCAAGGAAAATCTTGCCGACAGATTCGCTTGGAACCCCCGAGCGTCAACTTCCTTCGATATCATCGGGTCGTCTTAGTTTTCCTCTTTGTCTTATCTATCGAGGCTTCCACTTGATGGCATCGCCATTTAGACTAGTTTCTTTTTATTCTGTAAACTAGTTTCTCGGTTCCTGAGAAGTTAACCCTTTGCTGTACGACAAGAGAAACTCGCGACGAGGAATTCTGGGTCAATTTAAAAGAGATCAGTGTCGTTCGTCGCATATAGATTGAGACTGTATTAAATCAATTTTCGAATCGACAGAAATTAGCTTACTCGACAGGATTCGCCGACTGGTTGCGATTCCTATTAATAGTTTGTTTGAGAAATCCTCAGATTATCGATCGAATAAACTGTTCAACAGCTACCGCCGGACGATGTGTTAATAGCAAAGTGAAACCGACGGGCATAATTGCGGAGGGTATTATGCGGCAACAGGTCAAATCGAACACGTTCCCGGCACGATAGACCTACTTGGTTGGCTCTTGAAATCGTGGACAACGTCCGTCCGTTCCTCCCGTCCGCGCCGGTCGAATAATTATCGTTTTCTTTCGCGGCTTCCTGGTTCCCGGGACGTTGCGCAAGCATCCGGAAGCACCGGTATATCCTTGCCAGGCTTGATACATGGTTACGGCGGGTATCCGTTCGTTCGGGCCAGGTCAAGCGTGAATCTGACCCAGTAGAATCGCAACAGTCGGATCCATTCTAACTCACGGATTAACCGGCAGCTCGTCGCGTCGTTTCGCGGCCGCGCGAGCGAGAGGAGATCGACGATCCTCCGGCGTCCGTCGTAAAGGTCACTGCCTCCGCGTGAAAGGATCGCGCTTTCATTCATTACGCCATTACGCAAAGGTTACTGTAATATGCGCCACGGTATCGGGACGAGTCGAAATTGTTGCATCTCCGACCGGTCGTGAGCTGCAACAATCTTCTCGGCGCGCGAACCGCGATACCATCGAGCAGACGCGCATCATTCCAACTGGTTCTTCAGGGAAATCCAGAGCTCAATTTCTTCGATGACCGACGTCTATCGTTGTACTTTGTTTCCTTCTCGTTTCAGCCCCTCGTCGGTTAAATCGGTTAATTCTATTTTTCAAATTTCTTTGAAAAGCTTCATTGCAAAGTGGCAAATTTGAACTGTTCGCGTTTCGAATAAATTTCCTTATCGTGGGGTTTAGAACCACGGAACAATGAAAAGTCTGTGATTATATGAAGTTTTAATAATGGTAAATGTTACTTGGAGGATATGCTATTTTACACGGTCGTTGGATTGAAACCGCACCTCGGTAATCAAGTGAAATACACTCTATAATCTTCATTTAATCTTCATTTAAGGGGAGATTTGAAAATTCAATGTACACCGTTGCATCACTTTTCTCTGGGTTCTGTTTTGTAACGATGCTTCTGATGTTTTATTGAAGAGGACGATGGAAAAGTGGTAGATGAATTGAACGCGTTAACGATTAAGAACGCTGCAGGATCGTTGCTGGGGATATAATGAAAGAGAAATTAAAATTGCAAAACGTCTCGGCCAATCATAGATACGATCTTCCATTTGGAACAAAGATAAACGCGATTTCTCTTCGGGACGGCGTCTCTGAAACTAGGAAGAATTTACTCGGCGATCAGAGGCTAGCGTATCGTTGCATTTCCTTGTTCCCGATGTTGCGCAAGAAGCCGGAAGCAACCTTGGTTTCTTTCCACGAGTGTATGATGCACGAGTGCAATCACTTATCTCGCGCGCCGTACGCCTAATCCGTTTTGGCTGAGAACATTCGCCGCGTAACGCCGCGCACGATTACGACCCACAAATGCATTCAGTGCAGCCGACCTTCGATTCGCCGACATTGTGAATCACCCCTCGGTGTACAAATACAGCAGAATTCCGTGCACCCTAGAGATAGTTGAATGGGCTGAATCGAACGGTAATCTTCGAGATGAAAGAGAGGATTTACGCGAAGAAACAGCAATTAATAATATCGACGTACGATGGTAATGGAAAAGCTTTTAGCTCGGGGAGTTGAAACGCAACAGTATAATGGCGGAGAATAAGTGACACACAAAACGAATGACGATTCCCAGAAGCGATTGTACGCGAAGGGGTTCGGCTTCCAGTTGGCAATGTTAAAAGCCGAAACCTGTTGCCCTGGCCCAAGGATTTACAGTGGCCATTAGTGGCCGCTTATGTCCCGGGTCAAGCGCGAAACGCGAGACGCGACCCACCAGCGGTGTGACCGGCTGCTCTCGGGACACGTTTCCGCCTGCGGTTTCGCCGATCACGTTGATTCCACCCGACCAAACACGTTAATTTTATTAGTCGAGATTACGCCGACTTACGGTCCAATCTATTCATCGAGCAGAGTTAAGTTAATAGCGGAAAGAAACATCGTTGAAGAGGAAAACCGACTCTCCAAATGGACCCCGTCTATCTCCGGCCGACGGGAAACAGCAAAACGGGCTTTTCAGCAACTTGGCGGAGCGAGATGATGGACGATGAGAGATTAACTCGTTAAACGCGAGGAGGATCATTCGGGGATTAAACGGTAATGCAACTGCGGTGGTTCGATCGCGGCGGTGCGGCGGCGCGGCACCGTGAAAGCGGAATGACGATGATCGACGAGCACCGGTCACCGGTCCTGGACCTACACGAAACTGTGCAACAATAAATCGTATCGCCCGCGGAACGTTTTTCTTCGGTTTTCCCTGGTCCGCTGATTAAACGGGTCTTCTCGTGCGGCTGTTACGCACACCGTACGAACAGAATCGCAGACCCATTTCCAGACGCGAAAACCAACGCTTCTTGCGAATCCCGCGCACCGCGCAGCGGTACTTGATTACCTTTCATTATGGAATCACAGTGAAATGAGCGAACTGACCTAACGGGGGTTCGCGTATGTACCGACGGCGGAGGGGCGGCTGAAAAATCGGCGCGAACGGGCAAAAAACGAATAGGAGAAAAGAGTTTCTTTGGCGGAGCGCTCGCGCCTTTCTCGACGCGGCAGCCTCGCTCGACTCGAGCTGCTCCTCTCGGCGAATAATCGCTTCGCTTATTAAACGAGATCCGAATAAAGCGAACGTACTCGCGAGAGCGCAGGATGCAGATTACAGGCGAAGGGAAGTATCTATTTTGCGAGGCGTCTTATTAATGCCACGGACGAGGTTTTACGAAGAAGGCTTGTCTGGTATTTCACCTTTTACCTCGACGACTGAGGCAATTCAGGCGTAGCCCGTTCAACGGACGAGAGAGGACTTCATCCGGCATCGTGGGATGCGTGTAAAATCGAAACGACTTCCCGTTTAAATAAGTAATACCCAACAAAGCTCGTCGTAAAATCGGAAACGTCTTGTTCGATGCAAATCGACGCTGATCGAGTTCCACGGCTCGGCCAGATGATTACCGCCGGCTAAACCGGCCGACTAATTAATCGCTTAACGTCCGCCGCGACGTGTAACGATTGTTCAAGGAAAGATCTCGCTGAGTGAATTTGATATTCTCGGGAGTAGAAATTCATCGGAGAGGCCGCGAGTCGAGCGTATAAAATCGAAACGAACGAGACAAGAAGCTACTCGAAGCGATAACCGATGGGAGAGCAACTCGGCCAATTAGAAACCGTTAACTCGAATTTGCAAAAGCGAAACGGACGGAGCAAGGAATTATTGGAAATTGCGACTCGCCCTGGCCGATCCCGCGGCCGGATGGAAAAAAATCAGTTCACACAATAAGGGATACGTTGACCTCGGTCGTAGGCCAATAGCTGCCTCCGTAAATTAATGGGCGGAGCCGGACCCACCCATTCCTCTCTCGTCGGCCGCGTATGCGCACTGCGGACGCCAGCTCCGTTCGGCGGAGGTGTATCGATCGTATAGATCTGCGGGGTGCGTTCGCGCGTCCGCTCGCGAATCGATCATCCGGGACAGGTTTCGGTGCGGGCTGCGGACCGCTCGAACCTGACCTACTGAATTAATCCTGGCAGTCTGCTCGCGTATTCGCTGCGAGCCTCATAGAACACCGTCGCGGCGACGTAGGTCGCGGCTTGACCCAGAGTCTCGGAGTCCTCTCGGACGGCGCGCGGCTGATTGTGAGAGCGCCAACCGCGAGGCGAGATCTAGAGGAGAAGAGTCTCGCTGGGAGAGAGGCGATGCTCACACGTGCACCTCGGGGCATTCACGAGTTGGCAGTCGGCTCTTGAAACCCGCCCGGTGAATGCCTCTCGAGGCTCTCGCACACGCGTTTTTACCGACCTTTCGATGCACCCGAGGGGCTAGCTCGTGTGCACGCAGCAATTTCGCGCTCGGGGCCCGTGATCGCCAGGGAAATTCGCTTCGTCGCGGCCCCGCCGCCCTCCGTCACGCGACGTTCCGCCGTTTTGTTTCGCGAAAACCGCGCATCGCGCATCGCGCGCCAACCGCCGAGCGCCGAGCGCCGAGCGCCGAGCGCCGAGCGTTCACGCGTGACAGGACTTCGAAGAAAGTGAAATGTGACTGGACGCGGGGAGGCAGGAAGTTAATTGATCGGCCCGAAATCGCTGTGAAATTTCACCTCGCCTCGCCGATCGGTGCGGTGTGCGGCGCGCGTCGACAGTGAAAACCGCGCGAGTCGATTCTCCGCGGTGACGTTTTTCGGTAAACGTTCTCTCCTCGCCGACTTTCGCGAGTCCGTCGATGCCTATTAGTAAACACCGGAGTCACCGCCCAGAGGAGCCCGGCGATCGCGACTATTTCGAAACCCGTGAAACCTAAACGGTCCGTAATCCCGTGCCGGGAATATCGTAATTTCCTCGCTCGGAATTATAGAACGGCCGCGGCAATTTAAGTGAAAATCGCGGGGCCCGCGCGACGTGGAACAGTTCCACGGAACGGAGCAAGAAACCGACTGCCTTAAACGGAAGGAAAACAGTCCGCCGTGTAGAGCAGAGCTCGTAACGCAGCGTAATAACGGTTTCGAGAATTTTTCGCGTGTCAGTGGATCACTGGGTTTTCTCGGCGCGCCGTCTGCCTCGGTTTTTTCGACCGTTCGCACGTACTTATCCTAATTCGCGCGTTGCTCGAGCAAACCGCTTCTACGCTCGCGCGGGGAGCCGAGTCGACTCGCGGACGCGTCCACGAGCAGTGCCTTTCGCGACGAGGAGGCGGACGCGAAGATTCCCTCGAACGGTCGTCGCGCGAAAAACAGAAGTCGCCTGAAGTGGACTCGTCAAGCCGTTACTTCTGCGCAAAGAAATAATCGCGGGCGAAGATACAACGGACGACTGGCAGGCGAGCGGCCGTTGACAGTCGGGAGACAGGATGCGCGCAGGAGCGTTTCGCAGGCGGTCGTTCTGTTCCATTCGAGTGCGCGAACGGTCGCAGGACGAGCGAAACGAGTGTGGGAACCGCCGACGAGTGGAACACCGGCGACAGTGACACTAAGGGCATCAACGACGTCGCGCGGTGAAGAAAGACCCGGCGAGCGGATAAAGATCGCGCGAAACCCGGCACAAGGACGAGCCTGCGGATCCTCGGAGTGAATCCTCTAACGCGATTTTAATTGCGAAACCGCATGCCGAACGATTCCATCGGAGAAACACCGACCGGCCGTCCGATCGAATGGGAACCGTGGATTTAATAAGCGAGCGGAGAGGAAAAGTATAGTTGCGCGGCGGCGCGCGGACACGGCGTGTATTAAACATGTTAGAAGAGAAAAATGCGGTCCGCGTCTCGGCCGGCCGTTCCAAATAAAACGACTCCGCCGGAGAGTCGTAGAACGGCAACAGACGATAAAACGATCCCACGTAAAGGCCTTAAGGACAATTTATGAATCTGCATACCCCGCGATATCTTAATAAAGTCGCGTCGTAAAGGCGCGCTCGGTTTTAATCCTTTCGCCACTCGAGGAAGTGCCCGCAACCCGCTCGGCTATTTTATAATAAACGCTCGTTTCGTTCGGGACGTCGTCGCCGCCGCCGCCACCGCCGCCGCCGCTGCCGCCGCTGCCGCGCGCGGACCGTAATTACGCAAGCTAAAGACAATCGCGGGGAGGGCGCGAGACAATGCCGCGGATACCGCGGTATCGGTGAGAGACATCGCGCCGACGAAAAAATCCCTCATTGTCCGAGGAATGTGGGCGTATCGGCCGAGATATCTCGGCGATAATGAGGCGGGGATTCCGCGGACGGAGAGAGACCGCGGGCATCGAGCGCGTGATACAAATTACGCCCGTTTCTTTTAATCAGCCGAGCGAATCTTACGAGCCGAACAAGATCGAGTAATCCGGGAACGATACCTCGTCGAATTTTAACTGCGATACAGAACCGGCCGAGGGACAGAGGTTAATTGGCGGAGTGATTAACGGTTCTCGCATCTGGGAGCCGATTTAAAGTGGTGCCTGAGAAACCTAGGCAGCTTAATTGGAAGACGCGATGGGGAACGCTAGATCGCAGCCTTGCCGGCGAGGCAAACAGCTCTACCTGTTCTACCTTATCCATAGAACTTGGAGCATCGTGGCGGAGCACCGGAAGGATCAAGATCGTTCCTACGATACCGATCCAGAGACAGACTTATCGTCCAGGTGCAGCGGCTGCAATGGTTGCGATTACCGTCAGGACAGCCTTACCTTCGACAGGTACGTGCTTTGATTCCCGATTTACCGAGGATTAGCTACTGCCGCTAATTCCAATTACAGTTTCCTTTGAAATTCGTAATTGGACCGCGTTCGTTTGCATGCGCAGGCGTTTCCGATTAGCTAACTTGCCGAACGAAAAAGGAAACAGAATTGCGGTTTCTCTACTGGCAACTTCGTTAGACTAGGAATGCAAAGAAAGAAGTTCGTTGTAGAGCTGATATTAGCTGTAATTTCTACATTCGCTTTACGTCGGTGGTGCATTAATGGACACGATATGATAATTATGAATTCGAGTCGTTGATAGGAAAACTTCACAGGCAATTAGCTCGCATTGTTTGCCATCGAATCAATAATTAAATGATAATGTTGGGGTAATGGTAATGGTGTCGGGTAATCAATGATTAAATGACAAGTAATGCTGATCAACTTCCGATACAACGCGCACATACTCCCTGCCGGTGCAAATGATTTTGCTGTTTACACTTGTGTTTTGACAAAGCGATGCCATCGTTGCACCTTTACGAAACGCTAGATTCACCTGTGCGAAGATGGTAATAACGAGTCTGAACTCTACCCTACCCGAAAGCGGAGCTAAACCTGAACGAAGGTAAGGGGAACCGGTAACAAGAACGCATGAATACAAGGAAGCGCAACGCACCCGTGAAAGTGGAGTCTCGTGAATGAAAGAGATGAATGAACCTCCCCGTGCACCAGCTAGCACGTTAACTGATATCGCGAGAGTAGGGGAAGCATGAGAATGGGCACAGAGTACAAACGAATTCGTCGAATTAGGAGAAAAACACCAAGATGAAAAGTGAACATGAACGAAATTAAAAACGATTTGTAGGCAACGAACAATAAACGAGATGTGTACTAGTTAAAGTTGCAACTAGTGTCGGATACAATACCGCAGTGAATCTTGTCCAGAATACTTCTAATCTGAAACATAAGTCGGATATAAATAAAATATATAGTTCATTATTACAAAATGAAGAAAGTTGTAACGAAGAGATTAAAAAATCTGTAACGTAAAATGAGACAAATGAAGGATTGTAAGAATCAGAGGAAATGCAGTTGGAATTCTAAAACAGAAAAAGTGCATCTTTAGTTCAAGAAAGATAAGATTGAGTCAATACAGTTTTTCAAGTAAGAGTTGATAAAGGAATATTAGACAAATGGAAAAGAAGTGAAAACAGTGATATGATGAATTTTGATCACTAGTTGCATGAATTATTTAATTATGAAAATATCTATGTCTTTCTCCATTGTTTGCTTGTATTATATGTCACTGTATACTTTAATGCATTCTGATGCATCTGCATGAAATACATGCATGAAATATGGCTGCAAAAAAAGTAAAAGAAAAGATACCTACATAATATTATGACAAAAGTATTGCTATTTCAAATTGCCAGGTGCTACAGTTATAATAGTTAATATCTTCAAACTAATCAGTAATAAAATTACTGCTAAAATAAATCCTATACTTTAAATGTTTCTAAACGAAATACTTCAGATACTAAGAAAAATAAATAGAAAGGGAAAGAAGAATTGGCAATATGATACAACAATACATATAGTGAGCATAACGATAATATTATAAAAAACGTATATTCAAAAAACGATAAAGAATGACTTTTCATAGAAACTATGGAAAGCCATTCCTCAAGATCCTCTTCGATAGCTGCATCTTCCTTGTCGTCGTTATCTTCTTCTTTCTTCAGGCAATGCCCAATAGATCCGCTCAAATGTTCCCAAGTAATTATATTAGAAAAGAATGAAAGTGTGAAGGTAATGGAATCTCTGAGCGGATCTGGTTTTCGTCCGGGCCTAGTGCCGCGGACGAACTTACAAACTAGGTCTATACCACAGTGAAATTAGTATCAGTTAATTGTACATCGACTGATACCAATTATCCCATCCCAGGCGCAGACTCATCACGCGAACCCTAAGCCTACCCGAGCGAGAAATGTGATGGTCTGCTGTCCTGGCCCTACCTACTTATAATTAAAACATTCACACCAATAGTAAGCTACCTGCCTACCTATCCCTATATCTAAAAAGGTGACAAAACGCATTCTCTCCAACACACACACTCCACGATTCTCACACATAACACCCGGGTGCAAGGGCCTGAACTAGGGAGATGCGTCCCGGGACGCCTCCATCACCCGAGCTTGTAGCACCCAACAGACATACTCTAGGAATACGTACCAATGCTGAAATCGACTGACAAGCTAGCGCGCATTGCGATACTCTAAATAATTGATGTACTATAGATTTTTATATTGAATCGTATTTGAATTGTTGTTAACAGTCATTGCAATATTGATGCAATCTTGATGTAATGAATATTTAAAGTACTCTTACAATAGTTTGTAAGAGCTTTTTATAATATAATGTACGGAAACTTTTATATGAACATTGATTTATTATCAAATAACTGCTTTTAATAAATATACTGATGCAATTGGTAAATCTTATCTTATTTTCAAATTAAATTGTGTTAATGTTAAAAGTTAAGACCGATGCATTTCCCACTACCTAACCATACACTCACTCATATGTTACTGGGAGTAATACATCGTGCACGACACGCTAGACATTGTCGGTCGCTACAAACAAGTCTTATCACTAAACCATACCCATCGCTTTAACCCATATAATAGACACCTGGGTCCATTAATGGGTTCAAGCGAAAAAAATAGGTATGGGCAAGGGAAGTCTCACATACCTTCGTTCGCTGAAAATCCTGAACTAAAATGGTAATTAGTGGTATAGGTAAACGGACTAATTTTTCATTTCGGTTCTATATATAAAATCATTGATTTCGAGCAAGTTATATTATCAAAGTAATGTTAATTATTCATCCTTTATAAAATGACTCTATTTTGTTAGAAGTATAGAATTATTTCAATAAAAAGACTCCATTATTCAATATTCATTTATATTTAACAATACCCTCGGTCGATCTTCTTTCGAAGTAAATCATTGAAATTTCAGGAAATGCACATGCGAGTATTACTTCGAAATTAGAGTCTAACCATCGCGAAATGTCTTCTTGCCCATGAATACTACGTATGAAAATACATTCAAAACATTGCATTGTTGTTTAAAATATACATTTAATGCCTATTGTTATTGACTGTTATATAAGTATAATAATGAATAAACACCATTTCATTTGTGAAATCGGAGGGTCATCCGACTTCAACTCTAAACGTTAATTCGAAAAAGAGGCAAGAAAACCCTAGCCTATTTTAATAAATACACAAAGTAAAATAAGATGAAAAATTCCTAACATTTACTTCACACGAGTACACATTCCCTCGTGTGTCGTTATGCTCACTTTCATGAAATAATAAAACTTGGTGTTCAGTGACTCACCGGTCGGTGAGTACTCGACGATGTCGAACGGCTGCAACCCCTCGGTAACCTTTTGGATCACGGTAGCTCCTCCGTATCTGCAATAAAAAAGAGATCACATTTTTTAAGTAAAGTCTTCATAAAATATCTAATGTGCATTAGCTCATTAGATTTTATACTTACGTATTCCGTGATAAAGCGAGACCCGATGGAGATCCTCTCCGCCGCTGATTTATGAGTGACTCTAATTCGCGACGCCACTGAAATACATTTCGCGACCGAGAATTTCTGTACGGCGAACAAACACTGACTCTAACATCGCGATGGTGTAAACAACATTTGGAACCACGCGCGTGCTCCATAAAAAATAAAAAACGCTGCGACTCCAACACTGATTCTAAGATCGTATTGCGCACGATCAGACAATTTTTCTGTAAGAATTAAGTATTAATGACACGAAATGGAGAAAGCAGGAGCAAACAATGCAGAAAGTTGAGTTAAAGAAATAATATCATCAGTGTATCTAGTGTATCTATTATAACTGAATAATATAAATGAATAATAAACATGATACCACAAGTACTGTAATCCTGGTCGTGGCTCAATTGAATAGAAACCACTGGAAACGTCTTCCACAATAGTTTCTCCAAATTCTTCTGAGTATTTTCCTGAAAAGCTACAAAAATATTCCAGCTATAGATATACAGAACAATAAATAATGTATGAAAAGGGTTTTATTTCGTCGTAGAAAGGAACGAAGTAAAGCAAAATGGTGAAGCCACGGACAACAAAATTTCAAACTCACTTTCCGTTCGAATTAGTTGTCAATTCATCACAATAAAACGTTCACCATATTTCTCCCCTTTCAGTTTCACGTTTGACGTATATTTAGACAATATAAACACGGTAAACCCACTTAAAAATGAAAATTTTGAAGAGCGAAAGGAACACGATGTTTTAACTGCGAAGTTCAAAGTCAACTGTCAGAAGCTCGAACGTGATTGGTCGAAAAAATGGAACCACTTTAAGGGTCCTGCGCGTCGGTGTGTGAACCCCGTAGTCGTTAGATAAAATTTTCAAAGATGGAATGCTTCTTACATTAAATAAGTGAAAAATCAAAATTACCGCGTTCTAATATGATATTGTTTTCTTTAGTGTATTAATTTTTTATTGCGGATATTTGACTCTATTTCTCGTGTGACCACGTTCTAAACTTCATTGCCTATGCAACAAAATAGCTACCTTTTCTGCGCACGAATTAATTAAACCAAAATCAAATTGAACGCCCAATAATTCCCATTCAAATTTAATATGAGAACAAATCTAATATCTAAATTCCAAAAGACAATTCTAAGAACTAAACCGCGATTGAATACGACGAATGTCCGGATTTCTCCGGAGTGCAATGAAGCCAAAGTTTCAACTCACATATTTCCGAAGAAAAGCTGGGCTCCGCGTAAAAGATGATGGTTTTCCACTTCTAAAGACTTCTGCCCGCCAGTTCTATCGTCGCCATTTGGTAAAACACGGTTTAATTCACTATAAAATAGAAATAACCCTTCACTCTCGGTAGCACCTGCAACCACAATGAGATCCCCGGAAGACTAATGGAGTGTGACGATGCGTGTCAACCGTTCTTCATAAATCGGCAATCGTGATTGGCCGAAGACAATTCGCGAATTGTTCGTTATGGGGGGTCAGGGTGGGAGGTATGCGCACGCAGAAAATATCTTTTGACCATTAGAAGAATCTTGCATATTATTAAAAATTCCAGCCACTTGTGTATACACCAAACTAAGAATATTTGATACTGATCATTTCCTACGAAGATTTAGTAATAATTAGAGAATTTAAATAAAATTCAATAGCTCAAAACATAGTCTGTATACTGTCCACGTTCGAACCCTTGATTCTCTGGGGCCTCTATTAGAAAATTAGATAATTTTCAAGTATTTTACCTCATTCTCTCCTCTTCTCTTTTCGTTGATGTTCCCACACGCCAGAGGTGATCATTAAAAACACTTATTGGAAAATACACTTTGAAAGACGGTTGCACAAACGATTAAATTCAAACGACGACGAGCTGCAACAGGTCCCCTTGTCGTTCTTGTTGGTAATCCCACCCACGGAGCTGCAATGCGTAGAAAGATGCGCATAACAACAAAAATGTGAAAAAGACAATACTTTTACTGGAAATTACGTATCGATGATCCTGATTGGTTAACATTCCCGCGTAAAGTTAGCGCGATAAAGAGTTAGACGCTTTCAATAGCTTTATTACGTGTGAGAAAGATCGAAGATGAAGTCGACTGTCTGTTCCGAACACTCCGAACGATGGAAAACGTTTAAGAAAGCTAAAAGTGTGTACCGAGAACAGAGTTTCGACAAATAGGGAAAGGTGAAGTGAGGAGTGAGTACTGAAGTCTGTTTCGTGAAATATGATACCCCCTTGTTTTGACGCTTTGAGAAAGATTCAGCCTGTACCAAAGGTAACATAGCCACAACATGGAACATTCGATTTCCTGTTCTTAATAAGTTAATTTAACGGAAAATATGATTATCTGTTTTCAGAAAGGAATATGAATATATATTTTAAAGTAAAGTTTCTTTGCATACCGAAGTGTAGAATGTAAGAAGTGTAACAATGGATCAGGGGCTAGTGGACGGCCGAATTAATCGGTACGATGAAATGTCAATGAAATATAATAGAATTTACAAAACACTTTTGGTTTTACAATCCACCATGGTAAATACAAGCTTGTTTCAGCAAAAATAATATATATCAAGAATTGAGAGAATTATATATGTACATATCCCAAGAATGTATTCAAGGAAGTATAGCTCCTCTTATTATTCAAGAACATCAACCGACACACTTAAAAAACTACTGGACTTTCTTGATTTTATCACAAAGTTGCAAGAAACGTTCTGCTAAATCTCGTAACGAACGAAAGTAGTTTAAAAGAGCGGGAGAATCGTGAGAAGCAAAATGGTAAGTAGATATCAAATCGGTACAGTCGCAACCTGTGTGAGGTAGCATACTAACGCCACACTTGCCAAACATTTCCTCAAATATAAAAGAAAAAGCTGAAAGGATTCTAGAAAATCCAAGAGAAGATTAAATATGAATTTTTTAATTCCTCCAAAAAGTAAGATTCCTCAAATTATTATAAAAATTACGGAGGTTCAGCCTTCCTCGGCCAGATGTCTCTACGGTATGTCGCTGCGCGCAGCGCCGGGGGCCACATTGAGAACTTTCTAAAACAGCCAGTCGCGAAAAACAAAAATGAAAACGAAAATGTTCTTTTTTTGAAAATTCTAAACCTGAATGACCACTTAGCTCTTAGAAATCTGCAAGTAAAACAATCATTCTTCACTTCAAAGCCTACCTCTAGGAGTCATCTTTTGGTTTAGCATAACTGGACTCACGTATAGTTTAATGTACAATTCGAATTGCTTCCGGTCTGAAATTTCAAGGCGGTTCGAGTAGGTTGCTGAGGGTGAACGGTTGAGAACAGGAAATACGTTCAATTGGAAACGTTATCAGGCATGAAATCATTTATAGGATGCTTCGAATGGGTAACATTGATGTCCACGGCAATAACTGTTGCAGTACTCTCGCGTTGCTGGCCGAGGATTGAATATTCCGAAAGCTAGTTCTACCACTTGATGTCCGTTCCATGCTCATTCTACATGCATACGGGCAAGAAAACGGCTGATTATTGACCACGGACTCCTCGGGTTTGTCCTTTCTGCCCCTCTACGTGACGCATCGCAGGATAAACTGAAGCCCTGGCTTACATTACGAGCAGGTGGAGGCGCCGGTGTCAGTAAACCTCCGGTCGTCTCGAGGTGCGGATCGCCTCGACGAATGTGCGTCTCTTCTATCACGAGACCTCGGTCGCTCCTAGAACCCGTGACAGTTCGGCTCGATTTTTACAATGAAAATCGACTCCACCCCTCGTGCCAGTTCGTGAATGAATTCAATTCCATGTGTCCCTTGAATCATGCGCCGGGATAGTTGAACCTGGATCACGTGCGGACTTTGAAGGAACACAGGTAACATCCCTGCCTATGTTGCTTTTGCCTAAGTTAGACGATTCGACGATTCGTTCGTGCGCTCGGAATCAATTTGACTTCGAACCGCCGTTAGCTTTGAACATTTTAGAGCA
The DNA here is from genome assembly GCF_051020985.1 of Nomia melanderi. Lineage (NCBI taxonomy): Eukaryota > Metazoa > Arthropoda > Insecta > Hymenoptera > Halictidae > Nomia > Nomia melanderi. The sequence continues at coordinate 13,262,200 of NC_135012.1, read as the reverse complement.
ACGAGATCCTCGCGTGGCTGCTCGGGACGAGAGATCTGAGGAAATTTTTTCCGAGATTATGCATTTTCCAGATTTCTACGCTATATTCTATGCTAGCGTCGAGATTTCCGAGAAACTGAAAACAATGGGAGAAATTTTCAGAAAACACGAGCGAAACAATCGGAGAACGCTTATGAATTATGATCCGCTTGAGGTCTTAATACGCGTTAGGTTTCAAGCGGACTAACGAGTGCATAAAGCCGACTGCACAGGTGTCGAGTGCTTGGAATTGAATCGAGCGCAGAGGCACACGCTTTATCGAGCATTAGAAACGTACGGCATCGAAGACGGTCTCGCTCGAGATGGCAGGGTTTTTCCAGCTCCGAAACGTGTTCCTCCGTATCTCGTGTTCGCGCTTCCTCCCATTCATTTCAAGTTGAAAGGAACGCGGGGGCCCGGGACATGCGATGCAGCGACGATTCGACGTAATTTTCGTGCACGAAAAAGGAAGCTTAACGAGGCCGAGCAATTTCATTCACAGACGGCTGGGGGCCCGCAAAAAGCGTGGACGCGAACCAGGATGAATCAGGGCGCGCAGGGATGCACACGTTGCACACGTATGCACGCGTGCCGGCCGCTCCGTTTCTGCTAATAAACTCGTGTACACGCGGCGGCGACGCGGCGGTGTGCGCGGGGTCCGGCAAAAACACGGGCGATCGTTACTTTCGTGCCAGCTCCGGCAATTACAGAATGCCACGGTTTTTAATGGAAAAATCGCTGCGCCGCCGTTTTCTCGCGTACGATTGCGCGCCGAGTTTATTATTCCTCCGCGAGCGAGTCGGCTGGTTGCGTACACGTCCGTGGAAGCAAGTACGCGCTAGCTCGCCGCGGCTCTGTGCCAGGCCGGCCATTGTTCTCCGAATGAAAACTCTCGCGACGGGGGGAACGTGCTCGAAAAACAAGCCGTGGAATCGGGACTATTATTCTTCCACGGCCCGTCTGTCCGAGGCGAATAATAATTATGAAACGTTCCGTGAGACGACAGAAAAACGCGCGGCGCAATGACGCGAGGGGGGAACTATGCGTATCCCGGCCGGCGGGCAATTCGCTGCGCGGTTCCCCCGCGGAGGTTTCGGTCGGCGGTCGCGCGACACCTTCCGTTGATCGATAATCCCTCTATTAGGCGGCCACGCGTGATTTATAATTCACGCAAGCGAGCATTGCGCAACCGCGTGGGCGTGCACACGCGAAACTCGCGCGAACCAGTAACCCGCGCAATTACATATTTAGCCGCCGTGTAATAAGTTAGGCGTTTCTTAAACGGTCGTTCCCCGTGACTCCGAACCGAGCCGACCGGGGCAGAGCGTTGCCCTTTTTCAGCGGGGTACCGATTAATCATCCGGTGAAATTTTCGAACACGACGATTCGTGTCAGGGCCGTCTCGCTTGGATCGAACTATCCGACGAACAGCTGTGACTAGCGACGACACTCGTTCCACGCCTAAACGTGCTCACGCACACCGCGACGGCAACGTTCCGCCGAAGGATCATACGTACTTACGCATATTCGAGCGGCAGATAAATTGCGGAGCTAAAGCAGAGGATGAAAAACGAGGCCCATCCTTTAAGACCGTGGCATTAACATTCGTCTGTCTTTTTTTCCGTGGTGGATTTAATAGAAACATGTTGCGGACGGCACACACGTGGTCGAACATTCTTCCTGTCAAGGCAGAAACGAGCGGACTTTTATCCGCGTGGCAGACGATTAATTTAAATCATTCCGTATTCGTTCAAACTGTAGAATTTTCTTATCCCATTCGTTAGCCGGGATATAATTATACGCCGTTGATGCGCATTTTACGGCTCGCCGCTATAAAATAATGCGATGCTGCAACTCGAAGTCGGGCCGGGGCGAAGGCGTCCGAACCGGGCACAACGGGAAATAAAATCGCGGGGAAAGAGAAAATAACTGTATACGTTAAAAATATGTCCCGACGTTCTCCCCGGAGATATAAAGTTGCCGATAATGGACAAGGTTGCCATTCCACGGCGAAGTAAATCAGCCCCCGTTCGGGCTTCCCATTCTCGAAGGAGCTAACGGTGCTTGGATTTCGTGCCCATAGATTCTCCGTTTCAACGTAATGATTTTATTATCCGGAGTACACGCCAATTTACGTAAATACGCACGACCACTCCTTTTTTTATCCCCCTCCGTCGTATTTTTTCTCCGCTCGCCGCGCCGGCGAGAGCACTGTAATCCGTTTCCCGGGACACGGGACGAGGCCGGCTTCTTCGACGTGGACTCGTTAAACGCAACTTGTAACCCGGTACCAATTTACGTTGTATCCGATGTTCCGAGCGATTTAATGCCTTCTGATGCTAATAAACCGTTTCCGCGGTCGGCGCGCCGCGCGATAATCGTACAACGTTGCACGACTCCGAACGGGGGCCACGGGTTACGTCCGGCATCGGTCGATCGATTAAAAGGGCTTCGCTCCGCGAACGTACGCCTAGGCGAGCCGCGTTAATTGTAAGACCCGGCAGAAAAAGGGCCTCGGCCGTGAACGATCGCGCGGCAACTAGTCGCCGACTAGTCCCGATATCAGTCCTATCGATTATGAAAATGCTGCTCCGCCATTAATACGCGGCCACCGGGGCTATATTACATCGCGGATGCTAGCCAGTTCCGTTCCCGACTAATGAACGAATATTAATTGGCCCCTTTATACCGCCGGTAATTACAGATAACCAAATGAGAAGTCGGGATCCGATTGATTGGAACGATCCTAGAAAGTGGCAACGATGCGATTCTGAATTGTAAAACGCGGAACACTCGCAGCCCGGCGTAAGTACGACTTTTCGACGCAGACTCCTCGTGGGATAGGCACGGAGTAGTCGCGTTTTACCCGATCGCGTTTTAGATTCGGAGGAAACTGGAAACGCTTCGTCGAGTTTTCCTTGGTTGGCCGATAAACGGAACAGCGGGTTGTGGGTAGTGTGTACATTGTAACCGGGAAGATCGCGCGATGCTTCGTTTTCCTAGCTGCCGCAAACGAGCGAGTAATAATTTTAAAAGGTCGGATTGTTTTCCTGAGAACTTCCGCCATCTTCCAGGTTGGCGTATTAATAAAGATACCGCGATGCCGTTCCTTTTATCACTGAGAACGGCGTTGCGGCGGCGCTCGTTAGTCAGCGCCGACGCGAAGGGACGCGTCGCGCCTTTACGTTCGAGCTGGAAGAAATGGAAATGGCGAAAAATCGGCTCGGAACTGTTCCGATACTAATTAGATGGCTGGTGCCAAGCACGGAGCAAGTTTTACTTCTGACGGCGGGCAATCGCGTTGATTAAGCGCGCTCGAAATGGAAGGAATCGTGAATGATGATTCGAATCGACACGGCACGACAAACTTTAATCGCGCCGACCGAAACAAGTCCCATTAAACGTGTTCGCGCAGAAATGAAAAACGCGGCGCAGTTCTATTAAAGTGTTGCAACCCGGCGATTCGATCGGGATCTAGGAACGTTAATTATCGGCGCGCTGGTTAATGAACGCGCATCGATTACATTAATAATCATCCGGTTATGAAATAACGGGTGTAACGATGATAAATCTCGGCGTAAGATTCCTGGCTAGATTACAATCAGTTAGTCGGTGGAAGTTGAACTTTATGCGAGCACCGTGTCCCATAAATTTGTTTAATTAAACCGGGCGGCGTCGAACGGTGCGTCGATGCGCGATGCGCGATGCGCGACACGAGACGCGCGACGTCGCCGGCATTACTTTCGATCCGATTTCTCGAAACCCTTGTCCGCCGAGCGAGCGTACGCGCGCGTTCTCAGGTATCCGCGTTCCACGGTGCTCGCATCGAATCGGCCGTGTATTTAATTGCGTGCCGCGTTAGAAAGTAGTTCAGGGACATCCCGGCGAATTAACTGTTTCAGCTCGGTTAATTCTTCGGGTTTAACGATCCGCGACGGTATCATTCAATGACCCGATCACTTTTCCGTGACGCGACGGCGCGGCGGGGAGGTCGCGAAGCACGCGATACGATGACCATGAATCGGACGATCAGCGTAACCGCGTACAAATGATTTTTCCAACCTCGGCTAAAAACCAAAATTATTATATCCAGACCGTGACGATACGGTAGGCTGTCAGGCACGCGACAGTTTCTTTTTCTATTCCCCGAGCGTGCGTGCGTGCGTGCGTGCGTGCGTGCGTGCGTAAGTTTCACCGGAGCGGGCCGCTCTTCTTCGAGGAAAGTTAGCCAAGAAAGCCTTTTCCATTAATTGCCGCGACAAACGCGCGTTTGTTTCGGTCGTTGAGCACGACATCGCTCGCCGGGATTCGCGGAACGAGACGTTGAACGATCGTCGCCGGGCAGCACGGGTAAAATCGTAAATCGATCTGTCCGGGATGATCGAGAGCGGTAATCGTTACGTTTTAACGTAAGCGCGGCCGGCTGGGATGACGCGATTAATGACGCGATATTTATTACCGCGAGAACCGCCCGTAACGCAGCCGCGTCTCTGCGCCCATTGAACCGGCATGGTACATTTTTCCTCCTGTTCTGTTCCGTGTGCTCGCGTTAACTAATTGTAAGACGGTCGGCGCAGGGACGAGTTAGTTCCCAGATCGATCTGAAACTCGGCTCCGGAGAAGAAAGAAAAAAGAAACACAGAACGCAGACGGTAATCGTAAATTAGCTGATTGACTGAAAGAAATGTGAGAAACGAGAATACGAGGCGCGGGTTTACACTTAAACTTTCCTGGGCCGCGGCATAATACGCGGCGTACTACTATTATCGTCGTCATCGGTGTAATCATTATGCTGATTATCATTCGTTAATTACCGGCGTCCAATTACCAGCGGCGTTTTTACATTATTTTTTCTCCCGCCGGGAACGCTTATTTTCGATTCCGTTCACCGTTACCGTTTCAGTGCGCTCGCGCGAACCGCGCGTCGGATCCATTATTAAAACGTGCCGACCATTTATTTCCGCGTTTCCTGCCGCGGCGACGGCGGTGACAGCGGCGGTGACGTCGACAGCGAGGAGATCGCGGATGAAAATTCACGGAGAAACAGGAACAGCCGAATGGATTAATTAGAAGAAAGTCGGCGGCGGCGACGAACTCGGCTTTCTATAATGCCATGGGATCTGTCCGTCAACAGAGATGATTTAATTAAACGGAATTACTTCGGCCGAGGCCTGCGATTATCGAGCTATGCAAATACGCTCGCAGGTTTTGCGCAGTTAAAACGTACGAACGTTTACGACTGATTTATTGAGTGGCACCACGATCGGAACCGTAACACGTATCCAGAGCAATTTCGATGGGATTTACGAGCGCGCGACGCGCGCGCCTTGGCCAGTCCAAAGAAACGCGCTCCCTCCGACTTCGGAGTCCGCCTACGGGCTCGACTTCGATTACTTGACGCGAAACCGAGCAACAAATGAATGCGAAAATTGACCGTGAAATTGCCAACGGATGAGATCCACGCCGGAGAGAGAAAAACCCGACACGGCGACGATGGGGGAGGGCACATTGTTCCAACTACGGCCGATCGACGGAACGCATTGTTCTTGCGCCGATGTAAAACGATCGGCCGCGGCGATCGTTCCGTTTTTACGAGACGTTATTCATCCGGCGCGGCGTGGCCGTTTCCGGGAGCGCGCCGCCGAGGATTCCCGGCGAGCCTCGAAACGCAAGAAGCGGACGATCCCCGCGGTAACCGTGCAAACGGTCTGCGAACGGCCCATTAAATCGAACCGTGAACGATCGAGAGCCAGCAATGAGATAACGATTCGTTCGCGCTAACTCGCCGGCTACCGCATAAACGATTCATTGTACAGGCTGTTGCGCAACAATGCCACGGAGTACCGTTCTTCTTTTCTCGTTCGGCTCGCACGCCGAATTTCCAGCGTACGCGTCGTCTAGTGTGCCCGCTTCCTTTTCGACTCGCTTCACGGATAATGGAATCGACGAACTCGTCGCGTCCTGCAACTCGTACACCTATGGAAAGACGGAACCCGAGCGGTACCCGAGGCGATCCGCGAAAACCAGTTCCGATCGCGCCGCTTTGGTGCTGTTTTCGAGTTACCCACCGAACCTCGAGCATTCCGCGACTCGCCCGCGGAAACGCTGAAAAGCCGTCCACGAGATTGAAGTGTGCCATCGGTGCCGCGGCCGGAGAGGATCCAGCCGAGGGGAACGACGATAAATCATTCGGGACCACCTCCGGACGATCGGCGGAACCCGTAATAAGTCGTCGCCGGTGCACCGGTGCACCGGTGCACCGGTGCAGCAGCGTAAACGCGTCACGTGGATGTGAGCACGTGTAGCGACGCCGCCGGTCCCCCTGCTGCACGGAGAATCAGGCCCGCGACTTGTCCTCGTCGCGGCTGAATTTCAGGCCGCGATCGAACGTGAATTTCTGCGGGCGAGGGCCGTGCCACGCCGGGCCGCGACTTCCTCTCGCGCATTCCACGCCCGTTACACACTCGGCGACTCGGGCATTCCACCGACGGAGTTCCTAAAGCCCCGTCCACAGCGCAGGCCGCAGCGTACGGTATCCGGAGGTGTAGGCAGCACGAACGGCCTCGCGTGTTCCTTTGTCTCCGGCGGCGAACAAAGGACCCGCAGGCCGCGCCGCCCGCTTCGCAACGGACCCCGGTCTACGTCGGCCGGAAATGTCGATTTTGTCCGCAAAATCGTATCCGAGGAACGAAACGTTCTCACGGCGCCGCGCAATTTGCCGCGCGACGAGAGACAACGAAGCCGCCGCTCATCGGGGAACGAATTTTCGCGCACAATGCGACCGCCGCAGGAAGAAACCGGGAATGACTTCCCATTATTTCCATGGCGTACCTGGGGACCACGCGTGACTCGGCGAAAAAGCGGCTCGGCGGCGGAGGCAGAGCAGATAACACGGACGGAAGTCTAATAACTCGGACACCTGTCGTCGTCCGCAGAAATCGGCGGACGCGTCGAACCCCTGGGAGAAGGATTGTTCGTTCCCTCGCGGGAGCGTTTTACCCGCGCGGTTTCCTCCATTCAGCCGAGCCTAATCGCGCAAGAACCTCTCCTGTGGTGCTTCGTCCGCGGAAATAAACGCTCGCCGTGCGAAACGCTCGGGAATCGAAGCACGGGTAACGGTGCAACAGTCGTACGCGCCGGCTGCAGGGCATTTTATAGAGAGCTGTAAATTAGATTTCTCTGTGGTCCCGAGAGACCGGCGAGCGTCATTCCGGATTCGTTCCCTTCCTACGGTCTGCTTCTTCTTTCGTTCCTCGGCGATGACGGAGACGACCAAGAACACGGGGACCACGGGGACGACACATCGCGCGGTGCACGTGCGCCCGTCGAAAGGATACAGTTATGCGCTTTACGGAGAGAGATGGGACCCGGCCGGAGACGAGGGATCCGTTTTATAACTAGAGATTCATAACGGCACCGCGATCTTACAATGGACACTAGCTGCCAGCCACCGACAGACCGAATGGCTCCGGCCGACGGAATCGATGTCTTTCACGAACCAGTGGACGCTGCTGAACCGTTGCACGGGGCCGATGCCTGGCGGAGGCGAGACGACGCGTCACGGAATAGAGTGATCTCTTCTGCGTTTCGCTCCGAGGCGAGGAGGATTGGGTTGCAGAATGCAATTAACCTTCAACGGATTGGATCTGGGAGACTTATTCGGAGAAGAAACTTATCGTTTTCCCTTTGATAAATCGTTGTTCCACGCGTAGTAGTCTTATATGACGAATAGATGACTTTACTACGAGTCAAAGGAACTCTGCTGCTCACTGTTGATTCTTGGGACCAACCTGTGCGCCGCAGGGCTAACCAAAGAAACGAACAAATTTCTGCGAACGCCGTTGTAATTGCGAAATTCCTCCCTCACCGAACGTGTTAATTGTCTCGAGCACTTCGCCCCGTCGAGCATTAACCCTTCGGATGCTATGGGCGTGTTTGCACGTCTAATAACTGGCACACTGCGCGCTATGAGCGTGCATACGCGTTCAGTAAATTGGCTACTGCGAGTGCTATGGGCGTGTATACGCAGTTAGTGCATTCATCTCTGTTGAGAGCTTCGGAAATAGTCATCTTTCCGCCTTCTTTTTGGATGCAGACCTCCACACCCAGTGGCGAAACTTCGCTTCATTTTTGTTTGCTCGATTGCACTTCGAGGCGCTTGGAAGTTCGCTGTTCGCAAAGACTTCAAATGATCTTGGGCTCGACGCGTTCACCGAAATAACGACGGAATTATGGTACCGGGGAACTCGAGGATCGACGACTACCGGTACACCACGTTCCGCGCCACGAAGGCGCCACACTTTTTCCACGAGAACCGTGAAATGGATGGCCTTTTAATTTACCTCGATGGGAATTCCTTGCAAATTCCGTCGTCCGGTGGGTCTTCAGAAAAAGTATTCCGTGCCGCGATTCTGGGTCAACGCGCGTCGCGGACCTTTGCGTGTTTTTGAAAACCCGTTCCCGAATAACGCGACTACACCGAACGAATATTGAACGATGACCCGTGCGGTTAGAAAAATCTCTGCGAGCTGCTTTAATTGCGTCAGGTGCCGCGTACGCAAAGTAGCTATTATTAGCGGTATTATGCGTTCCGGCGCGTAACGGAGCTGGATAATCTGGAAGATAATGGCGTTAATGCCGCGGCGATAGTTAGATCGTAACGCGATCGTCGTGTAACGACGGCCTCGAAGTTGATTATGCTAATGAAAAAAATCAAAGAGTGGAGAGGCCGGCGGAGGAAACGCAAGAAGATACTCGAAGAAGTGGAGGAGAAGTTGCGAGTATTACCATATCGCCATTGTCGATCGTGTCGCAATAACAGACAATTTGCCATAACGAGCAACGCGAGTAACACAAAGTAACAGAATTACAGGTGTCGCCGTGTTTTTCCTAAAAGTCTTTGCAGCGCCTGTTCCACGAACGAGAGAGAAGCTAGGACGAAACGCGAGACGCATACCGTTGCGTGGTCGCAAAAGTAACACGACCGCTTCCCTTTCAGTGCCGCGTCGGGTTGTCTCGCGGATCGTCCCGGCTCGCGTCGTTCCGCTGCGAAGGGGAAAAATAGCGCTGCCAGCCGTGCAGCGGTCGGTCTCTTTTTGTGGAAAACAGAAGCAGAGAGGCCGCCTTCCGTTAGAAACTCTCATGAAATACGATCCCGCGGAGAGACACGCACACGACAAGGGGTAGAAAGCGGTGGTTTCACGCATCTTAACGGGTTAATAACGATAATCCTCGGAGCGGGCCATCCTTCTCGATCGACGATACCTGACCAAGGCCTGCTGGGGAAAAATGGTAACGCCTTCCGCCAGCGATCGCCAGTGAAAAAGCATTTCGGCCCCTCGGCTAGAAAGTACGCGGTGCGAGGCTTGCGCCCGTGGAAAGACGCGACGCGACCATCGGGGCGTATACCTCGTCTGCTCGCTCGAGCATTAATGACTTCAATTTCCTGTGGATAGAACGGCCGCGGTCGCGGAGACACTCGTGTCGCCGCCGCGGTGGATCGCGCGATGGAAAATGATTTTCACGGTGCGACCGATGCCACCTAACGATCGGTTCGCGTCCACTTTCCCCGGCGGTCGTGAAACCGCGATCTCGTATTCATTACCCCGAATCAATAGACAAACTAGTTTCGATCCGGGACGCGAATTACGTAAAGCCCCGTCAGAGATAACGCCTTGAAATCGACTTAATTGGCGGTAGAAAACCGGTCACGCCGCGAACACAATTCATTCGAACGTTATTCGGCGGACTTTTCAGCGCGGACCGGTGCGCTGGAATGCCGGCAGCGATCGGACTATTTAAGGAGCTTCGGGCCAGTAAGGTTTTCAGCCGGGCCACGAGTTCCCGGCGTGACCGGACCACGATTGTAAATCAAATCTCGCGGCAGGGACTTTTCGATCCTTATCCCGCGAGAGAGCGATCGGTAACGAACTCGTTCCCGATCTAACGAGATTTACTCGGCCGGCCGGTTCTCGGATGCAACGATCTCTAGGGACCGGTGGGTGGACGACGACGATCATCGACGCTCCCGGAGATCCTAAAATGGTCCTACCGTCCCCGCAGAGCCGCGGAACGGTTTCCTCGGCCATGCCGACCGCCCAGGCGAGCCTGGGCATTTTCATTTTAGTGCCGGGAACATAATGGCGACGGGCTCGCGTTGTTCGCGGTATTCAATTTCAATAGCACCGCGTTAACCACACGTCGGCCTACAAATAAATGAGGGCCGATATTCAAATAATATACGGCCGAGGTTAATGAACTCGGGAATATTCAAAAGGTGGGGAAAGATCGCCGTTTCGGAATGCATAATTTATCACGGCGCGCGAGGGGGGTGTTTACGCGGGCGCGGTGCGTCGACTCGACAGCATTACCATGGTAAAAATCCAGTTAGCGCTCCGCTCTATGTTTAGACGGTCCACGGTCTAACCACGGTCGTGCCGTAATTCTTCCCCGTGTCTCCGTTGCACGCTGCCGGGAAACGTATCATTTCGCGTTCGCGCCCCCCGCGCACCCCGCGCGCCTCTCGCGGACTAGAGCCCGCCGTCATGTTTAATGCGATAACAACTAACAATCAGCCGGGTGGGTCTACGCACGCGCGTCTATGAAAATCACCGGCGGAGGAAAGTGTCGGCTTCCCGGGCCAGGCCGGGGAATTCCGCCCCGAGTGCCGGAATTCCTTCGAAAATTCCCCCGACCGCGAGCTTGTAACGCCGAAGCAAGGCTTCCACGTCGGAGAGATTTTGGAAAGCGATCGAGATCCCTGCGAGGCTAGATTCTAGACAAGTTTTTAGGCTGACGTCGTACGAGGACGCAGTCGATTCGTGGCTCCGCAACGATATCTCGCCGAGCAAAAACTCGGAAATCGCTCGCGCTAATTTCGAAGAGAGCCTACGGACGTTCAATTTCACCTGGACGCGTTGCTTTCGGTGCACCGATTCCTCTCGCCGCTCGATGTAAATTATGGGGGCACGACGGGTGCTGCACACTTTCGATTGCATCCGGTCGTATTTACGCGGAATCGCTATCGTATCGGCGAAACTTTTTCCCGAGCGGAGAAAGAGCACGGAATAGCGGCGAAACGCGTTCGCGGCACGGAATCGCGGATGCGCTACTTTTCCGAGATCGGGCTCGGCTTCGCCGGACAGACGCCGCACGGAGGCCTGTCCCGCTTGTTTCTAATCGTCAACCTCGTGTTTACGACTGTCATTTCCAGTTGGCCGAGCGAGCATTTGCGGGACGATATTCAAATAATCTCGATCGGTTGCTCGCTCGAGCGAGTCGAAGCCAATAAGATCACCGGGAAGATGCAATCTCACATTTATTATCCCGGGAGCGCGCGGTAGCCGCTCTGCGTATCCTCTTTTCTTCCGATGGAGCAACCGGCCACCCTCCCTCCTATTTCTTCCCGAGATTTTTACCCCGGTGTCCCAGCCACCGCGGCAGTTCGCGGAACACTGTGATGAATACATGCGAGTCGGGATATCCAGCGGTCGTTATATACCTCCGTGGATCAACCTCGAATGCGTGATCATCCTAGATCGAGGTCATCGGCGATTCTTTCGCTTCGGCCCGTCACGCGTGACGGCTTCGCGAAAACCTGCCACGAGGTGAACCAGGCCGCGATTAAAGTATCGGAGGCATCGAGCTGCCTCTTTTCTCACGGGGCAACTAGGAGGAGGACATCAATGCATCGCCGAGTGAAATTTCAATACCTCCAGGCGGTTGTCGTGCACCGGCTGGAAGAGTTTCCTCCAGCTGCGCCGACTCTCCGATCAAACTTTGACAGATCGCGGCGCTCGAGGATTAACGATCGAATACCCGCGCGATGATAGCAGCTAAATGCGCGCCGTTGCACTCCGCTGCGCTGTTGCGGTGCTCGTTGCACGCGAGCGCCGCGATCTATCAAGGACTCATTAAAAGATGGACGCAACGGTTGCAGAGGATGCCTCGTGAGACTCTATTATATTCATAGAAAGGTCGGCGCGAGGAAAGTGTCTCAACTTCCTGCGCGGCGAGTCCGACATCTGCTTCTAGAAATCTAAGGGGAGAGTTCGGTTTCCAGAGATCGTCCAAGCGGTTACCCGGTCCCCGTTCGACGCGAACATTCGTAGAAAGCGGAAATCGCGGTGGCGCAAGATCGCCGATTCTCCCGGCGAACGCGAATCGAAGAAGATCCGAATCCGAAGATAACGGTGCGCAAAAAACGCCAACAATTACCGCTGCTCGCATCGTGCGCGCATTATATGCCAGCGACCAGAAGAAAAAACGGCTGGGTTAATCGTAGATTAGCCTTTTACGCCAAAGAGAGTTGTTGCCGGGCTAATTATCATCCGGGAAGGATCTAGCCGTTCTTTTCTTGCCGCAACGCGAACACTTCGCCGTGCCGTTTCGGTATCCCGCGGAGAGAGAATGCAACCCGCGCAGTCCGCGGCTCTGTTTACAGTTTACTTAATTCCAGCAATTATCGTGTTTCGCGGAACGAACCATTCGTCCATTCGCCTATGGAAAAATCTCACGTTCCTATATGTCCATTCTTCGGACCGTATTCCGATTTCTTTGGGGCGCGCTCCGGCGCTCCGATAATTACCGAGGAATCTTTTCCATAGTTTCCACCGTTCCCGCTCGAAAGCTTCGGCATCCGCGCACGATTATCACGACTTCAGCTGACCGATATCTCGGGCTCGATCTCGACGCGATCGGTAATCCCGTTAAACCTCATCCGCGGGTGCCTTCGCCGATCGACCGTCCGAACGCGTCGAATAGATCCTTCTGTCGACGATTTTGCCAACCGTTTCCGACGAGTCCCAAAAGAGTTTTCGTCAAATCCTCGACGGTTATTAACGCCGCATTAGCATTCAATGGGTCCGTTAATTGGCGACGAATCGCTTCTCACGAAAACGCGTCCGTGCGTGGAAGAATACAGAGAAGGAGAGAAAAAACGTTACGGAAGAAGTTACGCAAGAAGCGAGAGGGTTTCGCGAAACGACGCGGGACCAGCGCGTCGGCAAACATCCGAGGGGGTTTTTCCGTTCGCCTGGGGGAATGCGAATTGACTTCTTTCCCGGTCGTCGGAGAGGATCAGGTATGGGAGATCAACTGCACTTCCGGGCGTCGGTTAGCATTCCATGCGGTGTGTGCGCGCGCGCGCGGCCAGCGGCGGGAGAGGAGGCGGAACGGCGGAAAAATCTCTCCGCCGTGTAGTCCGCTAATGGTCGTCAAGATCGACGATCCGTGGTCTCTCGATCGACGCCATTTTTCATGGGGATTCAAAGCGCGGACAGAGAGGCGACCGCGGCGAGTCGTGGCGCCTGTCCGCGCTGCTCCCGCTCCCGCTCGCGCTCCCGTCCGAGCGGCGTTCTCTCTTCATCTATCCGCGCGGTGCCGAGATAACCGATACACCTCGAGCAAACAGCCGACGGGAAGCATTACGAGCGCCGTGATGCTTACAATGTGCCCGCCGCGCCACGGATTCAAACTGTACTTCCCCTAGTTCGTGCGACCTTCGCCGTAATAGCCCCGCGGAAGAACAGGTACCCGCCGAATGGACTTGATTTCGCGATGTAATTGCTAGAAATCGCTAGAAAGATTGCACTACCGATCCTCCGATAACACCGAAGAAAGGTTGCGCGAAACAATCGCGATAATGGATTTCGAGCGTTCAATCCGAAGACAATCGAGACCGGTCGACGAAGAAGAGACCGACGGGAACTGTTCGGATAAGTGGTCCGAGCGCGAAACACGCGATCGCTTTCAGCCAGTCCCGATTCGTGCAATTATCTTTTCTCCTGGTCGCCACTACACCGCTCCGTTCATCGTTCATCGTTGATCCGCGCGGCCGCGCTGACAAAAGGGTTTAACGAACGCCCAGTGTGTTCGGATTCTGCGGGGTGAAGAAAAAATTCAGAAGTAATCGCCGATGAAACGGAGAAGGTTCGAAGGTAATGGCATAATTGGGAGGGGATTTCGGATCACAGCCGGCGGAGGCGAGTGGACGGGAGCGCAATCGATGCCGTGCGTGGCGTGCACTATCATAAAGAGGAGCCGTGCCGATGTAGCCCACGGAACGGCAGAAATTCCATGCTCTCGCATATCCCACTAATGGCCTGCTCGAAGATCAACGGCGCAGCATCGGCGATCGCCGGATTTTTCGCGGTGCGGAACCCGCGGCAAAGCGGTCGGGACACCGGCCGCAACGAGTCATGGCGCCTGTTCGCGCATCGCATTACCTATTCACGGGCGGAACGCGCGCGATCTCCTCCCCGGTGCTCTTTCCCTCGTCTGCGCGAGCCGTGCGTGTGCACGCGACCATCTTCTCGCGCGCACGGAACACGATAGACACGGTTCCGCGACGCTAACGCCGGTATTCATCGAGCGGCGACGATTCTTTTCGAAGGCGATTGGGATTTTCGAAATTTCGTTCCGGCCCGATCGTTCCTACGAAGGCTAGGAATGCGAATCGCTCGAGCTGCGCGACTCAAGGATACGAGATTCCCACCGGTCCGCGCTCGGAAAAACAGCGACGCACGCGTGGCTGAATGATTCAGTGATCGCGGAGCTGGGCTTCGCCGCTTGACCCGATTTCCAGGAAGGTTCTGCGAACAGAGCTTTGCCGAGTGCGTGTCGAGAGCTGGAAGATTGCCGCACCGTTTTGCAAGTTGGAAAATGCGAGTTGTTTATAATCCGATTAGCAGCCAGAACCGAAATCGCGGATGCCCCTGAACCCGGCATCCCGAGTGAATAGAATCTCGCCTCGCGTTTTTCCGATTGCTCGGCGTCTCGCGGGCCGCGGGATCGCTCGCGGCCAGCTAGGATTCCTGAAAGGACACCTGAGCGCGCACGCCGGTACGTATAGGTGCGCGAGGCGTGCAAAAGTGCGTGTGCACGCGTGACTAACCGCTCGCGCGCGGGTCAATGCCTCGGCTGTCCTCCTCGAGTAAGTATCTACCTACTCCGCGGCTACCTTCGCTACTACGTTATGCTCGTGCTGCGCTCGAGAGATCGCGGATCTGACGAGCCACGCGGCTCTCGCGGCCTCGACGTTTCCGCGAGGCGGCCCTCTTTGACACGCGAAGAATCACCGTGACCGCGCTCTCGTCCTCCCGCCCCTCCGACGAACCGGACGTCCCGCGAGATTAATGCTGATGAGCGGGACATTGGATTCGGTGCGATTCGTTGCGTATCAGCGCCGGGATTCTAATGGTCGACGGAGATCCTTGATTCGCTCGTAGGAGGATCGCCGGTGGATCACGGTGCACACGTAACGAATCGGAGCAAATAGTTGGAGATCAAAGGAAAACTCGTTCCATCGCTTCCGCGTGGATCCGTTTGTTTGTCGTTCGACTGCTACCAACTTGTTCCGCGGAGGAGAGGTTACCGGCAGCCATTACCGTGAAATAGACTCTGTGTTATTACTCTGAAAGTAAGTTACCCCCTTGAAACGTAGTACCAGTTCCATCGCGTTACCGGAAAGCGAGATAATTGTTATTAAACGCCGATCGAACGTCACGATGGTCGTGTTACGTCTTTCACGTGTCTTTCGCGTTAATCCCATGTTCGCGACTGGATGGTAAAGCTCGAGCAAAACGCGTTTGATTGGCAGACGTTGATCCACCCATGGTATGCGAGTCATTCCCACTTCGGATAAATTCCGCTCCGACTCCCTTATCGCGATCTAGCGGTGCTCGGATCGACGCGCGAAAAAATCGTTTCGCTAAACTGAAAGTTTCGAACGCGCGCGTTTCTCCGCGTAGCCCGCCGGCCGCTCGTGCTTTATTGCGCTACTGTTAAACGTCGAATGGCCCGCAGTAATTCTCCTCGAATATTCCGACGGAAAAACACTGGGCGTTTCGCGATCTCGCGAGGCCTGTCCGCTACCGAGGCCAATTTAAGAGCTTCTAATCCGAGTGCGACGAACCGCAATTAACGTTCGAGGGATATTCCCTCGCGTTATTGGCTTTCGTTTACCTCGCCCGTCCGTACTCCCGGTTACAACTCTTTCAGCTGAATTGCGCTTCGTCCCCGGCGTATGCGGCCCGCGAGAGGAATCTCCGGACGATCCATAAGCGCATAACCGTAAATTTGTCCTATTTACCCGTTTGGCGAAACACAGGCTACGCGATCCGGCCGTTAGCGTGCCATTTTAATGAAGACCGGCCCCTGCGAAAAGGCGAGAAAACGCGCGATAATCTCGGGACCGCGTCGCAGCGCCGGCACGTCGTTCCGAACCGCGAAAAGGTCCACCGGCATTCGAAACCTATATCCGACGGATTATAATACTTTAAAGTCATCATCACTGATAGCCCGTGCTTACGAGCGGGGATTACCTGAATCGGCGCGGTCCGACGCGGCCCGTAAGGTCAAGACGGGACGAGCGCCGCGCCGCGCATTATCAGGATATTTCTGATCCGACCGGCGCGGCGCGGAACGTTGGGAGATCGAGGAAGAAGGAGTAGCAGCAAACCCCTTTCGATCTGTCGATACACGATCATACGCCGGCGTCGTGACCGTGGTCGTTCGTGACTCCTATTATCACTACACAGGCTTACCCACGAAACCGAGCGTATCCGGTTGGCGTGGCCTGTGTCCACCCGGAGCCACGGCTGCTCGTCGCATCGCGCAGCGTTGCACCTCGTACCGTGGCAATCTTTCCAGTCTATCGCTCGAGCGGCAGACCCGCGTTGAACGACGCTCTGTTTAATAGATCGGACATGGATGCTGCAATTTATTAATATAACATTGATAGGACGCTGGCTGCGTCAATCGGAAGCACGAGTAATAACCAGTGAAATTATTCGAAAATTATGATTCCACTCGCGTTCTCCAACAGCTCGTAATTAAGAGGTGCCCGACGATAAAGCACTCGATTACCCGCCGAAGGAGATTCAGGGTATCCTCAACATTTATCGTCCCGTCCGACCGTGATGCAAAGTTTTGTTGTCCTAGGAAAAGTGTTAAAGTAGGATCGGTTTTTTCTGCAGCCACGCTCGAAGAAGCAACCCGCGCAGGATGCGAGCCGCGTTTCCTGCTCCCGGCCAAGAATTCCACGATCCCCGCAACTCGACTATTAATTACAAAGTCGCCGCGGCCATTACTTGTCCCCGGGGAAGCGTTTCTGGATAGTCCGTATCGCGATTTACGTTCATTTGCAACCCCGTCCCGGTAGAACCGCTTGAATATTCCATCGTCGCATTGTACGATTGGACGACGCCTAATCAGCCGGCGAATCCGTGATCCGAGGTGCGAAAGTGATTAATTAATAAAACTGTTATTGTAAACTCGTTGAGTTAATTGGCGCTGTTTAAGCGCGGCGCTATTGCCGCTGCCGTTAGATAAGGATTCCTCGCGTGAACCTATCCGCTGGTGCGCGCGCTCCATCGGCAGCTATCGCGAGCCTCGCGGAACCGAATTTCGAACTGTCACGATCCTATCGAAATATCGTATGAACGAGACGCGAGACGTGGAGATGCGATGCCGCCGCGCCGGTGGCCGTCTCCGTTGCGGCGGAACGAAACGAGCGAGCACGAGGTACCGTTCGAAAATTCCAAGGAGGAAATTCCCCGGAGTCGTTCCACAAACTGGACGAGCACCTGACGCGTCGAACGTTCCCAATTAACTGCATCGTTGCCCGACGATCCCGACGACGAAAACACTCGGGGGTCGGCGCGCTTCGTTTTTGCCGACCGCCTCTGAATATCGGCGAGGCGTCGAGCGATTAATCGCCGGAATCCGGCCGAAAAACTTGTACGTACACCGATTTTAATGCTCCGTTTCGCCGGTGGTACTTTTTGCGCGGAGTCGGGCCCAAACCGGCCATTTTCGCAGCGTTAAATGACGAGGCATTAAACGACCAGCGTTACCGGCTATTCCGCACTGAAACGGTTCTCCGTAAAAACGAAAATCGTCGCCGGAAAAAGTACCGAATCGAACACAATGAGAGGTAACACGCAAAGGTGATTACCGGTCGATCCAGGACCGGGTCTCCGACAGCTTCTAATCTCCGTTGGATCGTTCAGGGGCTTTACAACATCGTCCGACACTTGCTCCTGGACACCATTAGATTATTCATGAGGCACCGAGTCATTAATCATAATTAAAGTCGTTTGTTTTTCTCTTTCAGCGAGTCGGACATGGCGCCGAACGCGGAGGAGGAGTTGCTGGTAGTAAAGCCGTGGGGACTACAACCGGAAAAGGTTCGTATACGTTCAGGGAAGTACGCCGATACCGACAGGAATCGTTGCAGGCCGATAGGCGAGCCTATGAAACGGCCAAGTAAAAAGCTGAATCGTGTTAACTTGGATGCTAGCGAGACAAGCGTCGCGTTTATTCAGGCGCAGGCAGGATGTTTTCGATTAGCATATGTTCCAGTATTCCGTCGATATGAAGTGTACGCGGGTAGGCAGGAGCCTAGCTAGGTGTCTAGCTAGGCGTACGAGGAGAGTCCGGCTGTTCGTTTTTCTCTTCGGGGCGCATCGTGAGAATCGCGGCAGCCACTGCCCGAGTAGGTTCGATAAACGGCCCAGAAATGTGCTAAAGGAAGGAGATTACAGGCAGTTAAGCGGTGTAGAATTGCCGCGTTCTCTATCATAATCCAGGCGATCCTAATCTATTTATCGTAATCACTGCGAAAATCGTCGCCATACCATTAGCCAGCGCATCCAGTTCTTCGTCCGCTATTTTTCGCCTCGATCGTTCGCGTTGCCGGCGGAAGGTATAACGCGGCGTGAATTCCGGGAAGAATACTCCCCGATCCACTTACCGAACGAATCTCGCCTCGACTTTTCAAGCCCGAACCAGAAATAAAAAGGAAAGGCCGAATTCTTCGAGGCTTGCACTTAAGAATTCACTTAAGCCGGCTCGCGTACAAATGAAACGATCCGGGGGACTAACTCGTGAATACCTCGCTCGCATAATTCCGCCGATTAATTATGCATGCCGCATACCATTCGACTACTCAATTTATAAGCCCCGTTTTGTCCCGTGTGCGCGCTGTCCCGCGCTCGGTCACCGACGCTCGGCTGGAGGAATCGTCGGAAGAGTCGCTCTTTAGCTTCGCGCGTTTCAAACGGGCTACGGATTTAACATCCGGACGTGCATTAACGCGCGCCGTCGGATGTATCGAATTCTGCGCCCGGCGATCGCGCCGCCAGCATTTGTACGCGTCGCGGGGCTGCGAGGGAGGCGATTTGTCAGCGGCGATATGATTAACGCCGGGAAATCATCCACGGCGTATCCTATTAACCCTGAAACCCGTGCACGAGCTGATCGTGCGGGGAACGCGATCGCTTTCTCGGAACCTTCTCGAGAGATCCCGTGACCGATACCTTTGCCAACGAAAAATTCCGGAAATTTATCTCCTTTAGCCTCTCCTGCCCGCGCGAGGACCGATGCTTCGCTATCAGTTTCTTTCGATTCTTTCAAATATTCAGTTGTTCTCTACTTTCTTCTCGAATAGTTGTCCCCAATGACAACGCGAGTTGTTCGATTCGTGCAGATGCCTTTCCGTTCGAAGAAAGCCAACCGGATTCGCCGGTGACGTCGGGAGATTTACACGAGGCGCCGTTAATGAAACGAAATCCGCGCTGACAAAAGACACACCGAACGACATTCTTATCTCTAGAAAGTCGCGTCTCTTACCAAATTCTTCGCTGGAATGTTCATTAAAGTGGAAACGCGGCGGCTTGAAAATTAGATCGAGCGTGGCACGGTATCCTGTCCCAGATCTTCCCGCGAATATTCGTTTTTGCCGCGCGCGCGCACGCTTCGTCGCCAGCTGATAACCGACACGCGGAGTGACAAAACGGCCCGCTAAGCGCAAGAAAGCGTGACGTTCCCGTATGTATGTAGGTTGCCCGCGAGTTTGTTCCGTTCCGCGTGAATCCTCACGTTCGGCGGGATATCGGTGGGCATCGTTCGGCCGGTACGGGCTGCGATATTCGTCGACGTCGGGCCGCCTAATCACCTAGATAATTGCAACGGTTACGTCCTTCTCTCCCTTCTGCTAACGATTTCCTGCCGCGGGATCCCGTTTCGCGATAGCCTGAAAGAACAGGAAAACGCGGGAAACGAAACATGATTGATCTAAGTAAGTATGCACACCTCTGCTCTATCACCGGCGCCATTAGACAATTTACGGCCCTGTCCACGATATCGCGCGCGCATATCCCGGAAAGGAACTCTAATTATCGGTTTTCGAAAGAAAGGAGAAAAAGGACCGCGACCGTTAGCGAGCCCGTGGCGCGGATCGGACGCTGATGGGCCATCATCGTCCGCGTCTCGTCGGTACGAGTAACGAACGGGCAGGTGATCGATAGCGACTGTCAACGAACCCGTTCGTCGCCGACCGTCGATCGGCTGTCGAAAGATCCTCGCTACCGGATTCCTCCTCGATCCGCTCCGATCCGAGAACGAACAACGGAGAAATTAGCCGGGTGGCTTCGCGGTTCCGCTCGCTTTTCGCGCGTCAAGGGTAAGCGGCCGCGAAATAGAAACTCCGTTTCTTGCTAGCGTTGACCGATTAACCGCGCGGCGCAAAACCGCGGTCATCGGGCCAGGCGTTCCCGTGTGTTACAGATATCCGCGGTATCCTTGATCGGTCGTTTAGAAAGCCGCTGCACGCGCGCGACCTTCGGGATAAACGGATCGTTAAATTCCTGAATTCGTTCTCCGGGAGAAGACACGATGAGTCATCCCCGCCTCCCTCGTCCATCCTCGGGATCGCTCGGCCGAGAGGACTCCGCGACTCCGGGAGGTTACTCGCCCGGCAAATTCCGAAGCGTAACTGTTCCAGCTCCCGCGTTCCCATAAAATCGCCAGAACTGGGCAAAGAGGCGATAAATTAATTCCCGCGATCGATCGGGATGTTTCAGCGTGGAATCAATCGACGCTGCGCGGCAGCCGGGCTGCGTGAACCGGACCGATAACCACTATAATTCTATCGATTTATGGTTGGAAGCGCCGTGAAATTAACTTCGTACCAGCTCCCACCCTTCAGCCTGGATACTTGGCGATCTTGGTTAGGACGCGACCGTAATGCGCGCGATTTCGCGATTCGTTCGACTGGGATCCGTGCGATATCACACGACCGATTGGCCGATCTCTCTTTTGCGTTGGCGCGAATCATTCCTCCACGGTGTTCCTTTTTTCGCGATTCGGTCCAGCGACGTTTCTAATGGCGCGTTTATACCAAATAAACGAACGCTGTTCCGAAGATTCTCGACGAATATGAAAGCGTCCCGGTGAAACTTATCGCGCGTTCTGATGTATTCCGTTTATGTTACTTTGTGAAATTCAGGGAACGCTCGTCGAGCAAACTAGTTCGCTTCTGTCAAGTGCTGCCTTTAATGCAGTGGCGCTTAAACTTTCATTCGAATGAAGTAGAGTAAGTACAGGATACGGCATAATTCATCATTTTCCTCCCTATAATTTCGAGCGAGGGACAGGTGCAGACTTGTTTCGATCGTTGGACGCATGGTATCGGTAACGTTAACGTTCCGCGGAGGTTTCGTGGCTCGGTTACTTTCTGAAAAGTGATCGTGCACTCCTTGGTTAGGAGAAAGGTTAAGAACTACCGCTTTAATGGATTCGCCGCGATAGCCGGCCATTAAACCGCGTGGTCTCTGTTCTGTTCACAGGAGCGATTAAGACCACCTACGTACAACGCGGAGGACTACGCTATCGCACTGAGACGATGGGGAAGACGTCCATTAGGAAGCGTTCAGGACTCGCACGGTACCCTGCCGTCCACGACCAGCTCGAGTTCCGGTTACGCTTCCGGAAGCGGCGAGATGACCTTGAGACAATTCACCTCGGTCAGCGAGCTTCTGAACAAGCTGCGAACGGACCTGAGGCTGGCGTTCCCAAGGTTGGTGAACTTCGGATCCCAGAAACGCCGGGAGTCCCGGCACGGAACGCGAGCGAACCAGTCCGCTTTGCATAATCGGCGAATCGGCGAATCGGCGAATCGGCGAATCGGCTCGCGCGAAAATGTGAAATCGTTCCTGCTTCGGCTATCTGTACCGTTAATTATCAGCCGTAAAGGATCGCTTCGCGGAATTTCTCCTCGCGCAAAACGAAACTAGGAAAAGAGTATATATCTGCACGGAACGAAGGACGAAAGTTCACTTTCGAGGGAAACCGAGGCGCAGGTGGCTCGCCGGAGGGGCACCCGGAAGTGCTCGTGCACTTGATTGTCCGTGAACAATTAGAATAACCGATCGGCCCGGTTGAATTTACGCTCCCCGGCTGGAACTAACTACTGGTACACCTCGAAAGTCCTCGATACCAATCAAACAGGAAGATAAGCCGGCTCGGATTTACAGTTACTTTTCATGTGTTTTTTTACGAGGGAACGAGGACCGAAGACGCGGCTGAATCTCCCGGTAGGCTCATAAAAATTCTTTCCCGATTCGAGCACAGATTAGTCGCCGGCCATTACGGCTCGCCTCCGCCGCGTTAAATCCGGAAACATTGATCCCTGGCTCCCCCTGTCATCTCCGCGATCGTTAATGGAGACGCCGCCGGGACGGATTTTTCTCCGTCGTCGTCATCCTCGTGGCCCTCGTGTGTTTCTTTTTCGTTGTACAGTTAACTAAGATCAAGGAGGAACGCGGCGTACACCTGAGGGAGCTGCAAACGCGGCGAAGATTTTATCCGGTCTCCCGCCTCGGTAAACTTTATTAATTGCCCCCATTGAATAAAACATTTTCACCTCGCGCAGAAATCCCTGGTTCGCCGGCGACGAGCAACTTCTGTCCGCGCGATCGGCGTTTCCGGTGCCGTTTCGACGTCCCGGCCGGACAGCCGTGATTTCAATTTACCTGTCGGCGCGTCCAGTCGAAGATTGTATTAACTCTTTAACGGTGATAAGGGGCGAAAGATCATCAATCCGCGATTTCAATTCGTATCTCTTAACCGTTGACAAAAACCGTTCTCCATTTCCTGTAATAAAGCCCCCGGTTCTTCTTGCCGCGAGTCCGCTCGTTGCGCCGCTCGCTACGCCGCTCGCTACGCCGCTCGCTACGCCGCTGATAGAAGTAACAAAGAAACTAGTTCCCTTCGTGACTCGAGCCGTGCAAAAAAGCTCGGCAACGAGATCGGACCGAGTCGAGTTCCCCGTCCGACGTATCGCGTCCAACGAAGGGCAAAATAATAGTCTCGTCCCCGTTAGGCGCCGGGATGATTAAGGATCGGGACTTAAACGCGTGGATTCGTTCTGCTGAACGTCCCTCCTCGGCGACGGCGACGTTTGTCTTCTATCGCCAGAAGCGGCCGTCGTTCCTGCTCGTTCCTAACACGAAAAATTCCGATCGTTACTCACCCGGCTAATCGACTATCATCAAGAAACCAGGATTACTCTTTCCTCCGCGATAGAATTCCCATCAACGGACGGACGGATCGAATTTCATTTGCACTCGTGAGCTCGTTAGATCCATCGTTTCGTTCGCAGACAGAAATCAGACGTGGAACACGAAAAAAGAAACTATTTGATTCGTTTCGCTCCTCTAATTGCAACCACACGCCAGAGACTTTCGTTTCCTCGATTATTCCGGTGCGTGTTTTTTCCATGATGCCAAACAGATTCTACGATTACACCGATGCCTACAGATGGTTCGCGAGGAGAATTTCAAATGAAACTTATTTTCATGGTGTACGCACTTCGAGTTCCCTCGGCGGGAACGCACGGCGCAAACTTGGTGGATTTCACGCAAGTAACGTTTCCGTGAAGTACGAAAACGGATTCTATTCGACGAAGATGATCGAGGAAGAACGAATTTATTCCGTGGACTCGAAGCCGAGGGACCCAGAAAAGAAGCGATGCCCTCGGATTAATTCCAGCCCGATCAGCGTGCTCGTTCGGCCGTGTCGCAATTTTGTCGCACGTGCTGCGTCGAAAGATTTCCGATGAACGGGACATACGATCGATTCCCAGCAATGAGGGAAGAAACCAAGTTGCTAGACTCAGTTCACGCGTTCATTGGCACGATAGTCACCAATGTGACCAGAGCTTCCGCCAAGTAGCGAACAAAACTATTTGGCCACTTGAAAGCTGCCGAATAAATCATGAATTACTTCGAACACCGTGTGTCCTTGCTACGAAAGAATAAGTAAGATTAAAACGCTGAAGATTCTCGCGGTGGTCAACGCATTAAGGTTAAAACGATTCTAATCGCGGCGCGGCGGCTTCGAGAAGATTCAGAGGAAAAGGGAAGAAAGAGAATGGAGAAGTCGCGTCTGGTCGCGATATCCTCGCGAAGAGGATGCGAGCGTAGTCGCAGAAACGCGAGGGGATAGCATCGGCTCGCAGCCTCCTTCTGCTCGGCCTCGCGTCCGACCACGCGACCGGCGCGTAATTTGTGAGCGGAGGCTTGCGGCCGTTCTAAAATTAAAGTTACAACGTGCCCTCCGGTAATTCCAGCGAGCTACGAGCGCATTATAAACGGCTTAAAGAGAAAGAGAGAGGCGATATCGACGCCGAACGCCGCGCCGTTACACGATTAAGGACGATCGTTGGAAACGTCGAGCGTTTAGCCTCTTTCCGACTCGTCATCTTTTCCACACCGTCACCGGATTTTCTACAGTACTGACGGCTGCGAGACCATATGGCGATTGTCCCACATACGGAGAGCATCGGTCATAACACGCCGCTCGACCGGATAACCCGCGAGCGAGCAGCCACGGATAAACGAATACCGATATTACGGATAACTGTACCCGGGACCGGCAGAACGGCGCGGCGCACGGTGTGTGCTCGATCCGCAAATCGATTTGGTCACGGCGCATCCTCGATTTCCACGATCGCTGGTCGTATCATTCGTCGGGATCTTATTAGAACGTTTAGACGGGGTTTTTTGCCGGGTCGCGCGTGTACCTACTACTCGCCTTCCCCTCGGCCGACCGACGGAATCGATTTATTTTCGTACCGGTCATAATAATTGCCTGTCGAGGTTAATTACGTCGTCGAAGACTCTCTCGAACGGTTCGTGTTTGATATCTGGAGCGGATGGAGGAGAATTCGATCCGGTGGAAAAATCGGGGGAAAAAGGAGCAGGTGAGCCGCCGCGACACGCCACGAGCGGCGATGCTCAACCGGAGCAGGAATGTGCGACTCGCGTGGTCGATCCTATGATATAAAATCCCGAGATGAAACGGCTAACGCCGCTTTCCCTCGACCGAGGGAACTTTCTTCGTCTGGCAGCGGTCCGTCCGGCATCGTCGGCGGATCACTTGTCAGTGCCTGTTCGCGCATTCGCGTGCTCCTCCGGTTAGACCGTCAATGAAAACTGACGTGTTATTAAACCGCACACCGACTCGGCCGAGCAAGAAGCAACGAAAAGAACTGGCGCAGCGCAGCGAGTTATTATCGACTATTAACTCGAAGGCTCGTTTAATTAGACACTCGAGTATCTTTCTAATTAAAGAGCTTTGTGATTCGCCGATGATAGCGCCGACTATTGCGCCGACGCTCCCCGATGCTGCTCGACGAAGTGACGAAAGAAACACGCGATTCGCGCGCGTGCACCGCTCGAAAGGACTCGCGTGCTCCTGCCGCTCCTCGGCATTCTCTCTGGTTCCTTGTCATGCGAATCAGGCGTGTCGCGTTTCATTGATATTCCTTGCCGCTGGTGTCTTTTGTCGATCGTCGCTTCTCTTTAAAACGCCCTTTTCCCCGGTCGTCGTTCTTTCAATGAACGCCCATCTCCATTCACGAACGTTCGGCGGATCTTTGTATGCCCGGAACGAATTTCGTCGGTAACTAATTGAAAGCAAAACCCGTCGTCGGAGCAAACGACTCGGATTACTCGAGGATGCGACCTTGAACACGTTCCTACTTTACTACCGAATCTATCGGTAACGATAACAGCAACAGCAAGGAAAGCAACCATACTGCATCTGGAGCCGGTTGTATACCATCGTAACCACGGCTACGACTTCCATGTGTAAATCGGACATAGATAACGATAATCTGATACATTTTCCCGGTTGATTGAATCGCGAGGCTGTCTCGCGCCCAGCATCGCGGCGTGGAAACTCTGAATTCCGCGCGCAGTGTACTTTAATTAACATGAACCTTGAACCAGGTAATTACGCGGGGCCGGTTACGGAAAAACACGTATGTTCGGTGCGCGAGTTAACGTACTTATTTTATAGGCATCAAGATAGAGCCAGAGAGAGAGAGAGAGAGAGAGAGAGAGAGAGAGAGAAAGAGAGTGAAAGAGATAGAGCGAGAGACACCGAGAGGCGGAGGGGAGAGCGCCTTGTTTCCTCTTTTCTTCTTTCCGCGCGACGGAATATCAACACCGGCCGAAGAAGCCTCGACCGGCCACCGAACCCGCGATACCCCACGATGCTTCCGCTTCGCGTAACAGCGAACGCGTAACCGCTTCCTACCTAATGGAAACCAAGGAAGTCTCGTTTCTTTTTTCACGCGATAATCAGATCCCGTTTCTGCCTCCTGGCAAGCGCGGTGCCGGGCGATGCTTCGCGATCGGCTGAATATTCTCGCGGTTCCCGATGATGCTCGTCGTCCCCGGCCTCGCGGAAGAGACGCTCGTAGGAAATAATCTCGCCGCGCTCGAGCGCCTCGGTTCATCTGCTCGTAACCGGGCTCCGTCCTTTCCCGCCAGCCCGAGTTTTAATTACGAATTCACTTTTATTCGTCTTTATTAGAAAGTGAGTCACGTCGATGCGCAATTCCCTTTATTGGCAGCCAGCGTAATATATTGTTGGAACGCGGCACCGTAAACGATTTACGCTCGCGCAAACGCACGCGGTGGACTCATGGTAATTAGAAACGAAGTTGCGGCTCGGTTCTTGCGCGCCGTTTCCTTCGGAACCAGAGAAAAACCCCGGCCGAACGTTCGAACCGATTCCGGCGCATTCCTTGTACGCGTTCGGCGTCGGTGAAACTTTATGCAACGCCGCTACCAGAATATCCTGTCGTCGGACGATCGGTCCGGCGTCGCGCTGGTCACCGTCTAGAAAGAATGATAAAAGCCGCGCGACGAAAGACGCGTCCGCGGCTGTAAATTATGCAACCCATTTACGGCGGACGCCGAAAGTATCGCGTGAAAGAGAAACGCCCGAGACGTCGTTACGTCCTTTCGTTTTCTTCTGCGCGGCGCGTCGTCCATCGTCGTGAATTTTAGGGTGTGCCCACACACCGGGCAATAACGAACGCTTGATATTCATGCCCCGTCCGCCGAAGGCATTCTTACGTGTACGCCGTGGTCTGCATAATGCAGGGTGTAATATAATGCACCCATAGCAGCCCGGGACCGAGGCATCGCATGACGTCTCCAGGAAAGCGTGTTTTCGATAGCGCTGAGTCGTTCGCCTTGGAACAAATTCCTCTTTGTCCTCTCGCAATCCGACACGCGATTTTTCATTGGCCTTAGAACGCACGCGAGCCTCGTGAAATCCTCGGGGCGAACTAGACTCTCGCATCCGCAGGCCCGTCAAATTCGAACAGGAACGCGAGCATTTTACTCGAACTCGATCGAAGCGAATCGCGAGGATCTCGACTTACTCCGCTTACGCGCGGTTTCATCATTTTGGAATTTCCGGGTCCGATAAGTTTCCTCGTGAGTCGGGCGTCAAAGGGTGGTCGTTTCGCGCGACGTCTCTCCCGTCGCGAATTTTCGTTTTCTTCGGGCGGCCGAAGAATGAAAGGTCCATCCGGCAATTTTTCAGGCGCGGTCAACAAAGGTGATCCACGGTGTTCACGGCGCGAATGTCGCGCACGTACGTGCGCACACGCGCGAACAACCGGCCATCACGATACCTTGCACGGTATGCATAATACGCCAGGTAACATAATGCGTCTATTGTTGGAAGGGACTCTCCCTCTCTCTCTCGTTCTTTATTTTTCTCCGTTCCTTCTGGCGGCTGTTTACCCGCGGGTAAATAGGCGACGAGTACATAGGCCGGGTACATAGAAAACGTTTTAATACTCATTTGCATGCATTCAACTCGCGTGCACGGCGCTTATACACGGTGTTTATAGAGTCGCTGTCTGGACGAACGTCCCTCTGAATGTCATTTTCTTTTTCCCGTCTTTTCCTTTCTTCGATCCGGGGCCCAAGCAGCGTATGATTTACGATTGTTTGTCCGGGAGGAACGTGGAAAAAAAATGCCGAGCGCTACTTACACGGGTTTCGAGGGACGCGCGGAATCCGAAGACGTTCCTTCGTCCGCGATAAACGTCCCCTTCGTCGCCGCGGACGAAAAAACTCGTGACTGCCCGGTGCTGGCCAGTTTATCGTCTCCACGTACCTATTTACCACTATATTTTTGCGACTCTGCGCGTGTCACGCGCGCCGGATAACCAGCGGCTAAAAATATATTTCAGTCGCAACCAGAAGATTAGGCGATTCTCGGGGGGAGGCGGACCGCTCGTTATCGAGCCGGATTAGATAAGCTTTCGACGAGCCGAGCCGGTGTGCAAATAAGATTTTCCGCGGGGGAAACGTTCGACGGATTCGCGAGCGAGTCCTGGCGGAAGAGGATTGCGCAAGGGACACAAAGGAGGATTCTAGAAAGTGACAAAAGGCCGCTCGCCAGGAAGATTCTCACGGCTCCGATCGGGGAGAGATTGCTGCTAGGCGTATACGATGCTGACAGACCGGCTGGTGCACCACGCTACACGTGTTTCAGCTGTATAATTAAGGAAACTAACGTGACACGATCAGAGATAGCGTCCATTACGGGTCGGGCTCGCGTTCGAGAAGAAAACCCGCAGCATTGAAACAAACTTCTACCGTATGGACACCGTCACTCCTTTGACAGTAAATAATATCTGTTTCCTCGTTCTCGCGCCCGTCCACGCGAAGACCGCGTCGCGCAGGTGCGCACAGGCGACGCGGAACCTCCGTAAAGGGAAAAACGATCGCGTCCAATCGTGTTCCCGGCTCGAAGACAACCGACGAACGCGATATCTGGTAAAGCGATATCGCAACCGGAGGAATGTACGCGGAGAGAAGAATCGTCGGTGGACATCCGAGACCGATTGAAAATCGAGCGGAGTTTCTATCGGAACCTATCGGCGCGAACGATACCGATCGGATTGTTGCCGTTCCTGCGCCGCGATCTTTCTCGTGTCCCGCGGTTTTCACCTTAATAACGATGTTTTCAGTGACTGCGAAACCTTGTAATTTAATTGAAGTTTACGCTCCTCCCCCTATCCCGGCATTAACTTCATTAATAGTTACCGGGTTCTTGTAGCGTCACACTTATAATCGCTCCGTTGACAACCTCAAAGGAACTCGCTCACCGGCGCACCTCATAAAACCGGATTGCTTTTTCTGTTTACCGCAGGGTCCCATAATTATGTAATTACGGTTTTTTCGTTCCCTCTGTCAGCGGTTCAATGGCTGCTGCGCTGTCCGGTGCCCGCCGAGCAGCGCTCACAGTCACGGCCGCGC
The DNA here is from genome assembly GCF_051020985.1 of Nomia melanderi. NCBI lineage: Eukaryota > Metazoa > Arthropoda > Insecta > Hymenoptera > Halictidae > Nomia > Nomia melanderi. Next base: position 13,232,765 of record NC_135012.1, on the reverse strand, counting down.
TCGTACCGTTACAGATGCTTCCGGTCCACCTCTCCACAATTAGGGAAATACTTTTGCGAACCGCGTACATACACTCGAATCGATTGCGAAAAATCCAGGCTCGCCTGTGCCTCTTTCCCCGGCCGTTCCCGGACTCCGTTCGACTAAACACCCCTCGCGTCTCGTAATGGCGAAAAGAAAAACCGCGAGACGAGAAGCGAGAACAGCCGATAAAAATTTATCTTCCCGGGATATTGTAAGATAATTGCAAGATGTTCCCCCCGAGATGATACAACCGGGAGCACTTTAATCCTGCCGGATTAAGGACGGAAATTCATTTTGAAGTGAATACTAATATTAATTTGCAGCTTCGTTCAGGAATTCGCCTCGCCCCCCGCCGACGGGATCACCCTGCTGCTGGAGACCCTCCGGGGTGTTCAACTCGCTCAAAGTTCTCCACCCTCTTCCGGTCACACGGGTCCGCGCGTTGGCACCAGAAGAGCAGCTCTGGACGAGCTGGGCTGCGTCGAGTGTCTGGCTGCCTGCGCCGAACGATGCACCGACGCGGCGAGGCTCCTGGTGCAAGCCCAACCCGGTCTTCTTGCTCTGGCAGTCTGTCTGACTAGTAGCTTGAACCGGTCCCGGGTTCTAGCTCTTCAGGTAACAATCGTCACTTCCGTTCCGAGTGCCGCGGTACTGTTAATCAAAAAAGAAACTCGGCTCGCGAATCATACTCCCGGCGGATTACGCTCCACCCAAGCGAACTCGACGGGATCTTATGGATGTCTTATAGGGATCCTGAAAATCTCCCCCCACTCCTATCCCTCTCTCGTTGTCGTCTTATCGCAGTTTTATCGTTTACATCGCCGTTAATAGATCGATGGAGATATACCCGACTCTACTCGTCTTCCATCGAGGACTGGATTTAACGCGTATCTCATATTAACGCTGCTAAACCGATTATATCTGTAAACTTAGCCGACGGTTTTATCGCGTATCTATCGCTTCCTCGTCGTTTGCAATAATATTAAGAGCTGCACGTGTACGCCGCGTTTGAACGGACTCCCCCTGGCCGGTCGTCTTTTCGTTTCGGCCGGGACCACCGTCGACTCGACTTAATAACGACGCGCGCGTCTTTTCGAACTGTAAACAGAACGGTTAATTGAAAGGGTTCGAGGAGCGAAGCGCCTCGGCGCGGCTCGGATAGTGGGTCGACCCCGTTGTTTCGATCGGCGGACGATCCCGGGCGTTCCTGACTCATCGGGCCACTCGTAAACTCGCGTTTCCAGCAAACTCGGTCCGCCGGGCCGCCTCCGGGCCCCGTTATTTCGAGAGTGTCCGTCCTCGGAACCAGTTTTTATCGTCTATCCCGAACGTTATTCGGCCGGCTTCATTTGCAAACTGTTTCGCGCCGCGCGGCGTGCTCGTGCTCCCCGCGATCCCTTTTCATTCGTTTTAATTCGCCGACCGGCGAGGAAGCGCACTTACGGGCAGACGTTGACTAACCGAACTGGGGTAATTACTTCCACGGCACGTGATCACAGAAACCTGCCAGTCTCGGAGGGGTATATAATGAGAATAAGGAGATCGTTATCTTCGGCCAGCTGAAGGAACTGTTGACGGGCATTAACCGGCAACTAGAACGCCATGAAAATCCTTTCATTATCGTGTTCCAGCTACTGACGAAGGTCTGCCAGGCTCCAGGTGGCCACGCAGCCGTCTCGGAAGCGGTTTCCACTTTGAGGCTCAAGTACGGCGAGGGCGGGAGATTCCGATTCCTCGCCGGTGCGCTCCTGGCTCCCAGAGCAGCGATTGCGCTGAGAGTCGCAGGGGTTTCGTTTTTGAACGCTTTCCTGAAATCCGCACCACGGACGCAGACCAGGTTATATATTCAGGTGAGTCCGGCTCCGCGTCCTCTCGCCGTTCGAACGAACGCGAAACGGTCCAGACGAGCAACGGCGCGTTTCTTTCTGCCCAGGCTGAAGCCTGCGAAGCTGGACTAGAGCCGCAGGTCCTTCAAGAATGGCTGAAAGAATTGGACGGCAGGGAGGAGGACGCGCTGAACGAGCTTCTACACAAGGAGGTTCAGAAATGGACGCACAACTGCGTCGACGTAGACGCCCTGCAGAGACGAGTGGTACGTGCCGAGGAAACCTGTAGAATTCTCAGCAAAAAGGTTTCGGCTCTCCAGGCCGAGCTGCAGCAGCTCCAAGTCGAGAAACTGAACAATTACAACTTAGAGGATCGCGAGAAGGTGACGGTGCTCGGCGCTAAACAGTCGCCGAAAGTCTCGTCGAACGCGGAAGACGAGGGCATCAGCTCGTCGGAAAGGTCGAGCAGTCCGGAGAACACGAAGCATCAGTCGCGGGCCAACCATCAGAAGCACAGCTCGTCGCCGGACAACGACCAGGAGACCACCATAGACGACGTCATCGAGGAGCTCCGGATCATCGTCAAGGACGCGGAGGAAGAGTTCGGCGATCAGAGCCACGAAGAGAAGCGGATGGATCAGGATTCTTCCAAGGACAAGGTCTTCAAGAGTTCGGAATCTTACTTGCTCGACAGAGTGTTGAAGAGGGACCAACAGTCCGAGTCGAAGATTCCAAAATCGAACGCGGCCTCCACCGTCTCCCAAAGCGTGATAAAGGGTGAACAGGTGACTTACTTCGGCAACGATCGAGACTACAGCACAGACTCCGGCAGCGCTAGGCGTCTGAACGCCGACACGCGTAGAATCTCGAAATCTTCGGTTGAGGGCAGCGTGAAGATCGTGATAAAGGGACCCGACATCGAGGACGCCATCGTTCCGACCATACTGCATCCTCAACCGCCGAGGAGGTCGCCTCCTTGTTTGTCCACTATCATGGCGGTGAGGCACTGCGACTTCCCGGATCACGAGGAGACCTATAATTCCCACGACGAGGAGATTGAAGAGGAAACTCTGGGCGACGGTAGCGACTCGCTTCTCAGCGCTTCCCGGTTGAAGTACAACGGCAAGAACCAGACGTACGAGGAGCAGATGAGGAGCACCGACGTCGATCACTTCCAGAAGCAATCGAGGAACGAACTGGACGACGACAACGATAGCAAACTGAAGAAGAGCTTCGAGGATCTTCGGCACTTCGGCGAAAGCGACGCCAAGGACAAAAAGACGATTAGGAATTACGAAAGCTCGAGCAGGCTGAAGAGCACCGGGACCAACGACTCGAAATCGAGCGGCAGGCAAGAGGGTGGCTTCGTGCAGAGGCATAACTCGAAATACAGAAGCGAAGTGGAAAAGAGGAAGCTACTTCGCAGATCGACCAGCCACGATTACCTGGAATCGAACGCTTCGAGCCCGCGGTCAAGGAGATCCGGGCGAAGCAGAGTGGAGAGCCACATCAGGAAGTTCGAGAGTCTGAACTCGTTCGACGAGCATCGAAGTCTCCAGAGTTATGGAAGACCGGGCAGCTCCGAGAACCTGAGCAAGCCGGAGCATCAATTCTTCGAAGAGAATTCGAGAAATAGAATGCGCAGGTCCGAGTCTTTCCACCACGTCTCTCACGTCGCGAGGAAGGAACAATGCTCCTCGCGAGGAGGAAGCGACAGCGGATTGTTCTACGTCACGGATTTCAACCTGGAACCGTTGCTGACTCGAACACCGGGCTCCATCGAAGCGCCAAAGTCTCCCAGTTTGTTGACCAAGTCTCTGGACAGAATCGACGAGGGTCTCGACTCGATGGTCGACATAGTTATCACGGAGGAGAAGAGTCAATGGGACTCGGGCAAGCATCAGTCGAAGCCGAAGAAGTCTCGGGAGGACAGGCATCTGATCAGGTCGAAGTCGAGTAGGCTGGAGGACTCGAGAACCTGTTACGACCTGGAAACGAAGGGGAAGAAAGAGGATTCGCGAAGCAAACACCTGAAAAACGATGAATTTTATTCCGCGAACGTGAACAACAAGCAGCTACGAAACGACGAGCTGTACGAGGAGCAGAGAAATCATGAATGGAATTGTCAGAACGAATTGAATTCCGCTAAGAGGAACAGTGAATCGGAGTTTGATTGTACTCCCATGATACTGACGAAGAATGGGGTGAGACACAACTCGTTCAGCCAACACGAAAACATCGGCACCGGCTTCTCTAATAGGCCGAAAGATTCCGGAATATTCGCCGGGCGAACTTACGATACGTTTGGTCTCGGAAAGAATCGTTTCAACGCTGGGAAATATTCGGGAAACCAACAAATCAAGGAGAGCCCGGTTGGAAGGAGGAACACGACATCCTCCGCGGCCGGAAATCGTGGGAAAGTTACGGACGTTGTGTCGGGACTGTACTGAAATTAGTTTTGTAATAAGTACCTATGTAGATTTCGAATACTCCCGTCTCGAAACAACACTTCCGAGAATCAAATATATTTTTGTATGCGTTTTCGATACAAAAAACAGTCTTTTTACGAACGACATTCGTTCACCTCTTTAGATATTCGGTGCGTTTCATCTTATCGAGTTTTGAGAAAAAAAGAAAAATTAATATTGAAATTGACGTACGCGTATCGCTAAGTTTGCTCCACTTATCGCAATTACTCTACTCGAGCGCGATACTTGTATAAACAAAATTTAAGAGTCTAATATATATATATATATATATATATATTGGAGTTAATATTTCTGGTAATGCGATAAACATGTAATCGTTTCCATTACGGAGATAGTTGTTCGATGATTCGGAGTGTTATACGTTTTCGACGAATTGTGCAATATTACTTTCCATCACGTGTAATTACATCTTTATAATTATGTCGCGTTCAAATGAAGACTGTATAAACATTCAAGTAAACCTGTACAAAGCATAGATCAGGAAGCAGCAATAATTATAAAATAAGCGTACGAATTATCATCGTTGTAACGTTAAAAGAATATAGTTCATGGCCTTACTCATATGCCATTATTCTACGTGAAAGTTCTCCATTAACTTATTACTTTTAATATACATTCAAAACGGACCTGTAATTATGTTTACGATTTAATAAACTTGTTACCCCTATCTGTAATAAACGTATCATTCGTATACATTTACACAAATGGAAATTACATCTAAATATTTATTTCCGATTGACACAACAAACATAGAAAACAAGAGATACAAGAATATGTCTTTTACGTACGCAAAGGTTTTACACATAATTGCATATGTATATGTATATATATATGTATATATATATATATATACAATTTTTATCAATATTATAAAATCTGTCATATAATCCATTTTCTTAACCGCATTATATTATCGATGACTTATCTAGTAACTTGCATGTAATAAATATATTTGTCATTTCGTAATAACGAATATTAAATTACTTAATACTGAGAAACGTTCGATAAAATTCTGTAAAGATAAATTTCTTCACATGAAATGCACAAGTAAAATTTTCAGTCCATGGGAAAAAATCAAAATGAAATTTTTGAAATATAACAACGCTACTGTCTTTTAACTAGCTGTAGCATGCAACAAGGTCGTCGTGACTTCGCTAAGTTCTTGACACGAACGTCCATTCCGATGGATAACTTCACGATTGCCCAGCATTAAAGGTTCGTGCGATTTGTCGCGTGCTATTTCTAACAGCTGTTGCGATGCTTTCTCTGAAACACGAACAAAAATGGATATTTGACAGTGTAACAGGATATTTAATTATGTAAGTACACATGTATATATCTGTATCAAAACCTTGATGTGTTGATAACAAATATGATAATTCCTCTTGAGTAGAGATATATTGAAACTCTTCTCCACATGCTCCTTTCAACACTGCAATTACATCCGACCGAGGATTGTAAAAGTAGAGACCTTGTTTTCGATTATTAAATTCATTTATTAATGTTGCGATTCCCTGTGACAAAAGATATGTAAAGCACGATGGTAGTTGCTTACTCAACTGCGTATACATAATGATGTTGTGCCTAAGTATTTACTTTAGCAGCAGTAAAATCTGCACCCAACATATATCTGCAATCAACAACAACTGGTATTTGACTCGAACCCTGCTTTATTCCAGCATTACCAACTGATTTTTTAATAAAATCAACAGCAGGAAAATACAGGCTATTTCCTGGTGTTACCAAAAGGTACTCAGCTCCAGAAGTAGTCTGACACACACACACACACAGTATGAATTAATATAAAGATATGAAATGGAACAGAATAATGAATTGTATAGCATTAATGTAAGTTAGTACTTACAGTACATTCATCGACATGTATAGTTGGACGTGCAGAGGGATACAGTAAGAACATAAGATTTGTTCCCACACCCAATAATATTCCATATTCTACACCAATAAGAAGACAGAATAAAAATGTGACAAACATTGGAATCAAGTCCTTTTTGCTGGTCTTCCATATTAACTTCACTACTTCGTATTCAATCATATACATCACTGCGCAAATAATAACTGCTGACAAGGAAGCTGAGAAATGCATACTGTTAGAAAAATGCATAATCTTGATGTACAAGCATAAATAAGAAAGTAATCGTTAAGTTACCTTTGGGTATGAAGTAAAAGTATGGTGTTAGGAGACTCAGAGCTAACAATATCAACATTCCTGTATATAAACCACCCATTGGTGTCTTTACTCCGCTTGCATGGTTTACAGCAGATCTGCTGAACGAGCCAGTAACTGGCATTGCACTTGCACAAGACCCAAGCACATTACAAATTCCCAATGTTATTAATTCTTGAGTAGCATCTACTTTATCACCATTTGCAAATGCTTTTGCAATTGCCACATTAGCAAGTACCCCAATTATAGGAACCAATGCTATAGATGCACCTAATTCTGAACACATTCCAGTGAAGCTCAAGGTTTCGTTTCTAATTTGTGTAGAAAAAGGAGGTAACTTGAAAGATGGCAGACCCGATCTGACTGGGCCAGTGAGAATGAATGGAGAACCAGTTTCAGTCGATTGGAACTTGTATGCGATAGCAGAACAAACAATAACAATAATAGCATTTCTAGCTGTAGATATTAACCATACCATTTTTGTCAATCCCTTGTGATATTTATTTGGCTTTTCATTGGTGGAGCCAAATTTGATGTCTCTCATTTTCTATATAGTAAAAACAACACAATTAAAATCTACAATAAAATAGATTATAGTTGATAAGATTATATATGTTGATTACCCTAAACATCAACAAGACAGCAATACAAGAAAAACTCATTGCAGTATCCCACAGACTAGCCTTATGAATGTTTTTGGAAACTTTTGTTAAAGTGTCTAAGAATCCTTGGGAGGAGATCTTTAATCCTAGAAGTCCCTTGAGCTGAGAAGCCACAATTATTACCGATGTGGCAGAAGTGAAACCAACTGTGACAGGTATTGATATAAAGTCTATAAGTACTCCTACAACATTTTATAAAATTCATCAGACCATCCATACAAGTTGCACTTCTTAATTGTGTAACAACTATTCAATGTTACCTAAACGTAGAAAAGCCATTAAAATTTGTAAACAACCACACAAAAATGCAAGTAATATTGCAAAATCTGCATTTCTACCCTGAACATATTCATGAGTCATGAGTGCCATAAGTGCAGTTGGTCCAATTGTGATGTCTTTGCATGACCCAAATATTATATATACCATAGCTCCCATGAATGCAGAATAGAGACCATACTGTAATTTTATAATTTTATAAGTTCTATACGACCGAAATAGAAGAAGAATTAAAAATCACAACTTCACATAACATTTTTTTTTTAAATATTTCTGTGACCTGTGGTTCTAATCCTGCCAGTGTTGCATAAGCGAGTCCTTGCGGCATAACAGTAAGGCCGACGGTAATTCCAGCAATAGCATCACTTAAAAATTTTTCCGAATTATACGCTGGTAACCACCGAATGATCGGTATTCGTTTCTTAATAAATTTGTTCAGTTTGTCAAATTTCGATTGCCATTTCCGGTCTATCATATCGAGGGCCATTGTAAGTCGAGCACCTTTGGAAAAATATGAAATATTTGAAATTTTCAAATGAATAAGTTCTATGGCAATATCGAAAACTCGCGTCGATTAATGAACAATAGTTACATCAATGAAAAACGCGAAATATTTTTACCTGTGAAAGTTGGAACTTTCACCGTAACGCCGTAGCTTCTCACGGGCACGAATTCTTAGTTATACCGCGGTATCATAAATAAAAAAATGAAAAAAAATAAAAGAAAAACAGAAGTCTGTCTATGTTGACAGTATAAATACGCGTTTCGCGATACAGCGAGAAACTGAAAGAGACCAAAGCCTTTCGGCTGCTTATATAGTCAGGTAGAACGCGAATTTTATCTCACATTAGCGGAGGAAAAGTAGTGGCTAGCCTTCATACTTTTTGTACAAATCGTGAACAATACACATTCTTCGCGAATATAAAGAACATAAATGTAGATAGACAATCGCGGGGCTCCCCTAATTCGATGATTAAAAATATTGACGAAAACAATTTTATCGTTCCGATGACAAAAACAGAAGGAAGAAGGAATAATCGTCGAGAGAAATTTCAAGAAAAGAAAGGGAAAAAGAAACGAAAAGAAATCGTAGAACGAGGCGAGCAGAAATTCAAAAGAGAAAATTAAAATTCCTGAGTATAATTACTTAGCTGGTGTAATAGGGTTGTTCTAATTTTTTTCTTGCATTCTCGACCCCTTTGGCGTGACAAAAATTGCAATTGGCACACGTGAGTTAGCCAAGTGTGTTAACCTTCGTGTCACTTCAATAATTGCATAATCTGAACGCATAAAATTCACAGGTTTAATTTCACCGGTGTTTAATGCTACATCGAGAGAACGTAGTCTTTTTGTTGTTTTACGAATCATTGAACACTTGGCCTGTTAAGGCACAATATATTTCCCAACATCCTCCGAGCGCCGTTTATGTTGATCGGTTTTATTAAAGGGCCATAGCTACTTGACCTATCTCACTGATAAGTATCGTGTGCGTGTTTGGGGAAAAAAAACAGCACACAGTTAGATTAGTCAAGGGTTTTACGCCTCTGTGTGTAGTAATTAACTTCGTGTACTAACACAATCGTCGCAAAGGAAATGCACAGCTAATTTATAGCATAAGTAATACGATAATATGTTTCCTGTTCGAATGCATGATATCGCACAGAACAAACCATCAATTAACTTCACGAATTTCGTCGGTATGAGTCATTTTCATCGTAAAGACGCCGATTAAATTTATAGACTGGCATAACCTGTTTCGTATGCTAACACAATACCTTACTAATTACGACCGTTTCATAGAAAATTTGTAACCGAAAATTATGGACGCCAGATCGTAAGCCGTTCAACAAGGAAAATTAGAACGAATACACGCGCCGACCAGGTTCTGGCCATAAACTGAACTTGGGAACCGGCATTTCGCTATGGATAGTTTCGAAGAAAAGTGCAGTTCGCACGTTTGTCAATAGAGGGACTGCATTTCCTTGGTGCAGTCGGTAATTTAGAACGAATAAATCCGGTTCGTTGGCTCGTCGAGCCACAACCAATAATTTTACCGTATTTGAGAATGTCCTTTAAAGGATGCTTTATTTGAATTTTATAAACCTACCGATCCCACCGATTATTCCCCGTTTAACGTATAACGTTGCATTTACGCCGCGTAACATCTTTGGAACCATTTCACGAATAAATGGGTCGTGAAAAATTAATTATTTTTCAATTCACCGTGAAGATTTTTCATCTGTTTGCACTTGCGCATCCTCCCGTTCATCAGTATTATGGCGACCTTTATGGTGGTCGGTCATTCTTAATATCTTTGGATTGAACCAGAGTACGTTCCTGCAACAGATTTTCATTTAATATTTCGAGCACCGTTAAACATTTAAGCATACGGTAAACTGGTCAAATTATCATTCCCGCGGATAGCTGTGAAATTATATTACTGACCCAAAAATTTACCTACAAATGTTGTAGTTATCCGATACCAATTGCGCCGTAAATATATTTTATTGTCATTGTTTTCGGTTCTTACGTTAATTAAGTTCCATACGCGTTTAAGACGATTAGTCGAGCACAGTGACTGTTTTGTTGTATTTGTTTTCTTATTGCTCGTCGAAGCAACTGAAATTTTGACGTAAAATCAGAAAATTTAAGACAGAGGATTTCTATTATTTGCTTCTTAATACGTGCTAACGGTTCACCATTTTATGTTTAACAGTGCCTATTATAATTAATTCTAATTCTTCTTACAATTGTACTTTACATTGTTCTACTATTTGAAGCATCTTAAGTGTAACATTGCTGTACCTTACATTTTATTTTCCATCTAGGATATCTTTAGGTAGTTATATTTTGTTGTAATTGTGCTCAGGTTTTTGTAACTGCATTTATAATAGGTAATAATGGATTCCACTGATAAAGATTTAAAACAAAAATACGATGTAGAGCAGATGGCCGTAATAGGCAAGATGCATAATATGCAATGGCTGAAAAGTAATTCTCAGTTATCAGGCCAGTACGTTTATATCTGTTTTTACACATTTTAGTTTATTACCGTTATATTATTTTGCTATTTGTTTCTTTTATTTTGAACTTTAATAAAATATTTTGTGCAGACTAATAAAAAAAACATAGTTTCTTTATCGATATTAAATGTGCTTCTAATGTCAAATAATATTATGATCTATTTTGTTGCTCATAAGAGGATAATTCTGTCAAAACATCATTTGTGTCAATATATGGTTGACTGTTCTATGGCCAAGGAAAAGATAAAATGTTAAAAGTAAATATGTAAATCTCTTCTAATGTTCTCAAATTATTTCTGTATTGTAGCACAAACGTGTTTCCACATGAGAAAGAATTAATAAGTAATCTATTGAAAACTAAATCAACCGAAGAAATACAACAAAGTATCAATGTTGTTTCAAATGAAGATGTTTGGAATAATCCTGAGTTAAAAAACAATGATTGTATTATGAGTGAAAATATAGATAATAACAACATTATTACAAATAATAATACACTTGAGTCTACTTTGAAAGTTATCGAGCTGTCTGATAAAAGTATTATGGAAACTGCATGGAATGAAGACGTCAATATAAATAGTACTTTATTTCCAAATTCTCAATCTTTAGTTGTTCAAAGACTAGATAAGCAAGAGGCAATGAATATGAATTTGCAAGAGAATATTGTTACTGTTCAATTGGAGCACCTTAGACTTAAGGAAGAAGAGAAAAGTAAATCTGAGGAGTCGTATAACGAATCTTCTAACAAATGGTAGGTAAAAGATTAATTTTAATGATTACATCTTATGAGTTATATGGTGCATTGTTCGTATAATTATTAGGGATCCTATTCATCGTAGTATTCCTGACTCAACAAAGTCAGATACCGATGAAGGTAATCGTGTTACTTCAAAGCAATGTCATGATAACAATAATAACAATGCAAAATCTAAAGCTCAACCTACATCTGAATCAAAGAGAGGTATGCAAAAAGCAACTACAAAGATTAATATTAATAAATCTAATGATCAGAAGATCAAAAAGCAATCAGGTGAGATTCAAACATCTCGGAATTAATCTGGCAACATTCCTAAGTTATTGTTACAACAAAAGAGTGTTTCTTTACTTGCAGGAAGTAATGTAAAAGAGTCTTGGACTGTTACGAAACAAAGTTCCAAAGATCAAGATGATTCATTAAATTTATATAAAAGTGATAAAACATCAACTTCTAGTACAGACTCGAGGAAGATATCCGTACCTGCAATGTCTAAGTTTCATGATAAATGTAGCAAAGTGAATGGATATAATAGACAATTAATTATGGGAAAAGGGACACAAATGAAGGAGCAACAGTTTTCTAAACAACATTTTTCTACGTTCAATGAATGTGGTAGTAGAAGCAAATCTATGGAAGGACTAGATGAAAAAAATAAATCTCAAAAAAAGAGTAACGAGGTAGATGAAATAAGGAAGTCTCACAAAGTTCAAATAACTCGCACTCAGTCGCATAATAATCAATATAATAGAAACAAAGCATCCATAAAGTCGCAACAGCAGTATGTAAGGGATACGACTAAACTGGAGGAAGAAAATTCTATTAATCACGTGTCTGGTTTTAATAATAATATTAGTGCAACTAATTCAACTGAGAATGGATCAAAGAAAAAATATGAAATAAGTAAGAAAATAAGCGATACGAGACTTACTCGCGGTACAAAACAACGGGGAATGTAAACGATTTTTATGTTTCAGAATGCAGTATGAACGAAAGAATGATAGGCAAATCATCAGGATCTGTGTCTTGTAGAAGAAGTTACCAAAATTTATCTCACACGAAGACTACTACCGATCGGAATCTAAAAGATGATCAGGGGTGTATACAAAAAAACAAGAAAGACTCTCACGTTTATAGGCGTTCTTCAGGCACTTTTCAAACATTTTTCAAAGATTCGAGTGGGAAAGAGAAACCAGACGACTATAAAAAATACGTTACAGATAATTCAACAAAGGATTATAAAATAAATCAATTCGATGGCTCAAAAGTAACAGTATATTCGCATAAGGCAGCTAATGGTGCTAGTAATACTAAGACTGATACATCAGATTCAACTACTGTAAATAATGTACAGTCCATTAAATCATTGAATTCTTGTTCAAATAGTACCAAAGATCCTGCTATTGTAAATGCACCTGTTCATATATCACAAGAATCACAAATATTGCAAGCTTCTTGTAATGGAACTGAAGTACAATTCGCAAAGACTGAACAAGATCATACTAGTATTAATAATAGCAGTAAGATGAGCACTGGTAACCCGGAAGCAAAGTCGGTGAAATTTTCTGATAATGTTCAAGAAGTTAATACAGTTCATTCTGTATCGTCGTCGTCGCATCCTCATAATATTATTCAGTCTCATAAAATCACTGGAAATTCGTATTACTCTGATTTACAAACTTTACCTAATTTAAGCAACACTCAACAAATGGAGAATCATCAGAGTGTACAAAGTAAGAGTTACTTCGATAATGCGAATGCTCAGTACGCAAACGCACCAGTCGCTATTCAAAATTCTGAGAGGAACTTGTATTTGCTGGATGTGGCGCATCAGCAGAAACCGGATCAGGTGTCGCACGTATCTCCCCAAGGTGTATCTGCGCACAATAACTGCAACCCAGTTATGCCAATGGGAAATGGCTTACCCTATCATAATATGTCCCCAGTCTACTTAAATCAATACAGTAACGCGCAGAACGTACCGAGGAAAACGGCTGAAAATACTATAGTCTCTCACAGCGCATTAGTACCAAGTACTTCTTCGTATACTATGGAGAATCAGAACATTATGCAAGGTGAACCTTCCAACATTCTCATGCATAACACTCAAACCTCTGTCTTACCGCCGTCTGGTTATCAAAATCATCCTGTACTTGCCCAGCATAATCAATGGAATTTATCGCTTCCAGATATGTTGCTCTTCGGAAACGTGATGAATTCTGCGCATCCGTTGAACATGCAAATGCAGAACTCCCGACACGTTTGCGGCACAGATTTCAATAATATTCAACAAGCAGGTTACATGCAGCCTCCGTTGTTTTACGTGCCGCAGTTGTGCATGCAAGGCTGGAACCCGATGGTGCAGTACCCGGCTCCGTTGTACCAAAATTCTCCGTTCACCAATTGCAATACGTACCCTAATCAAGTGTTGCCGTCGAACACCACGACGGACACTATCAATTGCTCTGCGCCGACGTCTATGCAGAACAACCCGTACAAGCAGTTCCAGCAGATGCAACAACTGGAGAGCAACCCGACGTTTACTGTGCCGATGAAGTTGGACAATTACTTGGGGAACATGCAGGGGAGCAAATCGAACGTCAGGATGAAAGACAACGGGATGGACGTTCACGCGAGAGCCGGTCAGTATCGCGTTCCCTTGGCGAACGAGTATCAGAACTGTACCCAGGATGGGCAGGTAACAGTACCGTTCTCGTACGGTGTCACAATGGACTCCGTGGTAAGGAATGGTCAGGCGAACATGCATATGCAACTGAATCAGAAGTATGCGCCGCGCGCTACCGGCAATTATCAAAGAATGCCGGAGCCTTGTTCAGTGTTCCTAAACAATCAGGAGCCCGGCAACAGGAAAGATGACGTGTCGAAAAACGATTCCGACTGTATACCGCCGATGGTCTCGCCAAGGGAATGCATGTACTACGGAGTGAACTATGCCAGAAAGCAAGATAATATTCAGAGCCCGTCTCTGCATTCGGAGGCGAAGCAAATAGCGTACATGGCCAGCATTAATTCGTCACCCTACGTTCCTCAGTTCCACAAGAACGGAAGTTACCACGCGTCCCCGAAAGAGCTCGCGTCGCGGGCAACACTGGGCCGTGGGATACGCAAATCGATGGATCAGTAAAACCATAGGAACAGTTAACGGGCGACGGTACCGCATACCCATAACCTATAATCTTGTTTTCGATCTAGATCGTTGCAATTACACCGTACAAAATCGTTGCACATTATTCATCTTACGGTTCTTTGTCCGTTCGTATCATCGTTATATCTTTATACATGTACAAGCGTATCGTGAACGATATGAAAGTTTTTTAATCGATCTACTTCAGACGCATCTTCACGTACTTTTTATATATGTATATATACATATATATATATATAAATATAAATATAAATATATGTATATATATGTATATGTATAGATGTTCCGCATCAAATTAGATGATAGATTTTTTCAAAGTTGAGAAGCTTTAAAGGAATTTTACGATACTGTAACTGCCAATTACGCGATAGCCTCGTCTTGTTCTTTCCTATGGTAACACGTGTGAAAGTAGCAGATCTATTTTCTAGATTCTCTTCAGATATTTCTACCAGTCAGTCTAAACCTTAGATGATCGATGTTACTCGTTACACGGATTCCGTAGAAGGTATCTTTTTCAATGTTATATCGGGCGCTTCGTATTCTCGGGGTACAGAAAGTTTTTCAGTTCCTACGATCGAAAGTATTATACGACGGTGTAGCGTTTTATTTCGTGCCACGGAAAAATTTCGTTTGGTTCTTTTGTTTTCGTTTCCTTAAAGAGAGATGGACAGCACACAGAGAGAGAGAGAGGAAGGAAACTGTTCGCGCGCGCGACACGCGTGGAGTTACCGTTAGCGATCGTAACTCGAAGAGTCACGAATCAAACAAGTCTGACGAATTTCATTTAATTCTCGACCCGACGGCGAGAGATCATTTTTCTTTCATTGATTTCCCTTCTATTTCTTCGTCCCTCTACTGGTTCAGAGGCAAAAGCATTTTATACGGCGATTTATTTTTGTTTAAATATTACGTGTATTGTTAAGAAATACCATATAGTTTATTTTTCGAGGACTTACAAGTTTTTACAAAGTAAAACACGAACTTGCCGTAGCTGGTAGATGTTATATAGACTAATTAGAATATATCCTTTTCCCTTGACATATTCATATTCTGGTATGCATTTATAACCACACAGTATTATTCCTTCATTCGTATTGAGAATTTGCACGCGTCAATAGAGTCTCTTTGAAAATAGAAGAAGAAGAAGAAGAAGCAAGTAATTTTTCATATGGATCTATATCATTACTGGTAAAAAGTTACAAAAAAAAAAAAATATACGAATTATTATACAATTCATATATAATCGTAAATACGTGTTAATGTTCATTACGATTTTATACGATATCGTTGATACTCCTATAACTCGATTTTCGATATGTATTGAAGAAAAAAAAGAGAGAAAACGCGAGGAGGAAAAAAAAAAGAAGTGAAATGCAAAATTCTAGGAATGTTTCCCGCACTGTACTATGCATCGGTTGTCGATTTCTTCGACCGTTTCTTCGGTAAATCGTTTTCGGTTTGTCGATCGCCTCAGAGTTTCGTGCTCGCGTGCTCGTCCCTCGGCGGGGCGTCGGGCTTTACGTTCGTCACGTCTATTAATTCCGCGTTGAACTCCAGGACCCTTTTGCTCATACTGAACTCCTTCAAAATTGCCACGAGCTCCGCGTCCGTGTAAACGACCGGTATGATTTCCTCGGACAGCGACTGGACGCTCCGCAACACCTCCGCGGACGGCCGTAGCATTATCAGCCTGTGATTTTTTCCCTTGAAGTCGTTTATCACCGTATTCAAGCCCTGCGAAACGCGAACAACAGAAATAAATGCACACATTTCCGGCGGAAACGAGGAAATCTGTTCGGATTGGTCCTGAATCTTGCATCTGCTAGCGGTAGTTGAATTTGAATTTCCTTAATACGACGCTAGAGAGACACGCTATGCGTATTTATATTATATACGAGTTCTAACCGTTAAACAATAGACACGTAGCTCGATGAAAAAGGTAAAAAAAAGAAAAAGATATGCTCGGAGAGGTAAAATCCAGGACGAACGGTGCGTTAATAGCGTTGCACGTATTTACATGCGCCGCGGTGAAATCAATTTTATCGATATGCTTGCAGTCTAGCACGACGATTTTCGAGTTCTTAAAGGTTTTCAGTAGCTTTTGCTGATCGTCGGCCAGATTCTCCAACAGGTATATCCTCAGGTAATCTACCGCTGGGAAGAGCAGCCCGGCGCTGGGTCGCACGAGGATGTAACTCGCCGCGGGAGTCTGCGTTGACGGGAGATTCATTAGTTAACGAATAAATAAATGAGTAAATAAAATAAATAAATAAATAAACAAACAAACTAAATGAATAAATAAATAAATTAATAAATCAATAAATTAATAAGTAAAGGAAATATTTTCAAAATAGCAACTTCTAAAACTCTTCGTCGATGATTGTTATGTATTTACATTTCTGTATTCGATATATATTGTCGGCCTGGCGTTGAAATAAATTAATATAGCCAGATCAATCGTCACCCCTATTAAAATTCCCAGCTCGACACCGGCGAACAAGCACGCGAAGAAAGTGGCGAAAGTTGGAATCAGATCCCGCTCTGAAATTATTCGAACGTATTATTTCGTTTCTTCGATCGCGCCGCTTTCTTCGATCGGCTACTCTACTCACTGCTGCATCTCCAGATCGGCCTTATTATCTTCACCTCGACCATGAATATTACCGCGCTGATTATAACAGAGCTCAGCGTCGCTCTCGGGATGTAGTAAAAGTACGGCGTGAGCAGGCTTAAAGCGAGGATGACTAGAATACCTGCAACCGATTCGACATTTTTACCTCTGATTTTCCCTCTGATCCTTCATCCCGCCGAGTTCCGGAGAACTCCCCTCACCCGTGTACACGCCGCCCAAAGGTGTCCTCACGCCGGAGGCATTGTTCACCGCGCTCCTGGAAAAGGAACCGGTCACGGGAATGGAGTGGCAGAAGGAACCTGCTATGTTGCACAGGCCGAGGGTGAGCATTTCTTGGGTGGCGTCGAGAGTTTGGCCTCGCGCTGCAATACGATTCGTCAGTTTTTTCTACCGAACCTCGCGGTTCCTCCGCTGGGAATTCTCCACGAAACTTACAGAAGGCCTTGGCAATCGCGACGTTCCCAATGATCGATATCAACGGGACGATGAGGATACCGGTGCCCAGGTTCTTGCACATGTCCACGAAAGTCTCGGTCTGGTTACCAACGGTCCTCGAAAATGCCGGTGGCTGGACGGACGGCAAACCCGCCTCGATGTGCCCCGTCAGGACGAACGGTGCCCCACCTCGGCTCTCGTAAACGTATGAAATCACCGCGCACAGAATGACGACGATAGCGTTCCTGCCGGTTCCCAGGAACCAGATGGACTTTTTCAGTATTCGGTTCGAGACCTTGGCGTCTTTCAGTTTCTGAAAAACGATTTTCCTTTTTCTTCGCCTAACAACTAAATAGCTCCGCTCGCGTGAACGTCCGCGGCGAATTACCTTCAGGGTCAACAAAGTTAGAATGCAGCAGCAAGACAAGATCAGGTCAGGGATCCTGGTCTTGGCGATGTTGTTGACCAGCTCCGTCCAAATTTCGATGAAACTTTCCCCGTGGATCTTCAGGCCGAGCAAACTTTTGATCTGGCTGCAGGCGATGATGATGCTCGTCGCGGACGTGAACCCGGACACCACTGGGATCGAGACGAACTCGACCAGGAATCCTAATCGCAGTATCCCGAGGACGATGGTAACGCATCCCGACAGGAAGCACAGTAGGATCGCGTACTCGGGAATACCTCTGGAAAATACCGCGTCGAATAGGAAGAAGAGTGTGTTTAAATGATTAAAAATCAATAATTTTTCAGAGAATCGAAAGGATTTTCGCGTAACTTCCAACGAAGACGCGAGATGCTTCGAGTTCGAGGCGCGTTACCAGTTCGCTGAAAGAAAAACGGTCGCTCGCTTTTCGTTAGACCTAAAAATTAGATCATCTTGTTGACCCTGTTCTAGAAATTCACGGGCTGCCTCGTTTTCGTTAAGAATCTCTCAATTGCGTGGACCGACGGCGCGATAATCGCGGCAAGGGCCATCCTTTCAGCCGTCGTTGAATCATATTGCCCGTCGCAATTGCCGGCAATTAAGGATACGACC
Source organism: Nomia melanderi (assembly GCF_051020985.1). Taxonomy (NCBI): domain Eukaryota; kingdom Metazoa; phylum Arthropoda; class Insecta; order Hymenoptera; family Halictidae; genus Nomia; species Nomia melanderi. Next base: position 13,214,254 of record NC_135012.1, on the reverse strand, counting down.
GAAACCGCCCATCACGGTCGTCCGTTCTCAGGCTCGGCTCCGAGTCTCTTCCGTTTAAAGTCCGAAATTTCGCCTCTTACCTCGCGTAGGTGTACGTCAGCAGCGAGATCAACGCGGTCGGGCCAATATTGACTTCTCGGCAAGTACCAAAAACAATGTAAACGAAGCTGCCCGCGAACGCGCTGTACAGCCCGTACTGGGGCGTCAATCCTGCCAGTCCGGCGTAGGCGATCGCCTGGAAGCAAAGAGGAGGACACGCGAGTAGAGAGACGTGTTCCCGGCGATCGGACTAGATCGGATAAGTAACATTTCGATAACCCGCGTCGCAGGAATGACATTGTGTAGCGTGGAAAGTACCTGAGGTATTAAGGTCAGGCCAACTGTCAAGCCAGCAACTAGGTCACCCAGCGCGTCTTTCGGCTTGTAGACCGGTAGCCATTTTAGAACCGGCACTCTGCTCTTCAGCAGCTTCTCGAAGCTGAACCCCGTCATCTTTCTGCCTCCGGCGATTGGACGTGTCTCCCTTCGCGTCTCTCTCTCTATATCATCGCGTCCGATTCGGAGTCCTGAAACCACACCGAAGCACACGACCGTTGACGAGAGGATGGTTCCGGTAATCGACCGAGCGCCGTTCGATCAGCGGAGATTTTTCTTATGCAACCGGCGTAGTCCCATTAAGCGAGCGCGCGTCGTCGTTTCGATTCACGATCGGCGAAACGAGCTGGCAATTAACGGTTCTTTCAACGGACAATTAGCGAGTGATTTTCGACGGCGAGTAGGTGTACGAGTGTCACCTGATCGCTTGCCACGTGAGAGCAATGCGGACACGTGATATTATCCTGCTTCCTGGTAGCGGCGCGTAACAGTCCCGCATATCTCGACTGCCTGAAAGATTCGCGATTATCGGCCGGAAAACATTTCATGCTGGAACATCGATGATCCAGCGCGCACTGTCCACTCTACGATCTTGTCAACTTGCTTTCTCTTTTTTGTCGCAGCTCGTTTTCCCGCGGGTTTCGATGTTTCCACGCGACGGAATCCTCGCGCGCTAATCGCGGCCGATGAGAGAAGTCTTCCACGCTGACTGAGCCTTACCGATTTGATGCGTCGCCCCGTACCTGCTCTATACACTGATTAAATCTACAGCTGTTTCACACGTGCCCGAGCCTCCCTCCACTTGGCGAACCTGCTGGTAAGTAAGTATGTAAGTACTGGTACTACTACGCCGGCCAGGATGCGAACGCATGCGTCGCTCCTCTCCTAAACGATCGCTGGGTTTGGCGAACGCGAATTACAGCTAATTCACCGACCAATTTGCTCTCTTTTTCTAGCTCCCGTATCCGGGTTACGCGGCATTCTTCGGCATCCTGTTCAGCGTTTTCGACGCTCTTTTGGACCAGCGTCGACGCGAAGAACCAGCGTACAAAAGAAACCAAAGGAAAATGAGAAGGAATCTAAATGAACCGTGTATACAGATAATTATTAGTGCAAGGACGAATGTTGGTGAGAATGAGAACGTTGTTATGTAACCTTGATTGGCTATAATGTAATTAGAAAATAAAAGAACGTTTGAAAGAACTTCTGCTGTATTTCAAGAGTGAACCCAATCCCATCTATCTTACGAGTCACTCTCAAGCGTAAAAATCGACGGGCTTCGAGGAGCACGGTAGAAATTGAAGGAAAAATTCCTGGTTTAATTAACAATCGACTCGTCCGTGCAATTAAGGAGTCGCGTGACGAAAAGCTTGTTCTTCTCGGAACTTTCATTTAGCTAGAAAGCACAGGCGTATCAGTGGAGCGCGGGATTTCACAACGAAAGCACGCGGAAAGACGTTCGCTCGGATGTCCAAGAGAGTAAAAGTGATCGAGGATCCGTGTCGCGGCGACGATCGCTCGCGATAATCGTTTACTGCTCTCGCGAGACGCGACAAATCGAAACAAACGGCGCGCCGCGTGGAAAGCGAGCCGGCTCGCGTAAACTTTTCATTCTTTTCCGCTGGAACTCGATCGGCGTTATCAAGGAACGCGGATTTATTACCGAGACACTCCGTTTCCGTTCGAGTCCTTTTTGCCATCGCGCTGCACCAGTTTTTCTCTCTCGGACTTCACCGTACCGTTGAAATTCTCAACGTGTGTGGAGCTGTAGCTTGTACGTCTGTAAATTACAAGGCCACACCGTGTTCTTGGATGACGACGTAGTTTGCATGCCAACGTCGCGCGGCTACGATAATACGCACGCTCCAAAAATCAAACAGATACTTTCTATGCCTCGCGAACGGGAATACTGCGGAACTTTCGGTGTAATATTCGCGATTACTCCTGCTGACCGTTCGAACGGTGTACTGGTTCACACGAGCGATGTCGACGTGCCGATGAAATATGAAATGTTTCTGTATAATTGGAAGATAAGGGGCAAAGGCTGTGACTTATCGAGTTGAATTATTCTAAACCGCGAAGACCACGAGGCAAAATACACCTGTAGTACGTTTAAACGTCGGACATGCAAATGCATTGTTCTTTTCCGCCTAATGTTGACACAGCTTGAATCGCATCGTCTTTCGTACGATCGTAACTCAATTAAGGTTCGACAGGCAAGCGAGAAATATTGTTTGACGAGGCACGATGACGATGAAGTGGCATTGGAATCGATGAATCAACGGTATTTATAGAGTTCCGGATGAAATTCGATTCCTGGAGAACCTAGGAGAGTCAATAAACGCTGGGAATCCTGGAAGTTTCGATCACCTTACGTTAATCTTCTAGACTCGCTAATTCCCTGTCGGTGTCTCGCTCGATTTAAGCTTTTCTACTTGCTCGTGTTTGCCCAACCGCCTCGCACCGCGATTGTTTGCAAATGTAATCCGGACGCCTAAAAATACTTGCGGTTGACTGTTCGGGACAATCGACTGTTTGAAAACGTGGCAAGTTCAGGGGCACATCCTGTTTCGTAAGAGCCTGTTACGTCGTGTCAAACAAAAAAAAATAGAAAAAACGAATATTCTCTACGAATACTGTGAAATTCCACGTAACAACGTTCTTTTAAAACTAATTATATAATGGCTACTTTTTTAACTATAGCGTACTGCAATATAATTTTTCCGTATCTATATATTAAATTAAGTAGTTTTTAAACTTCGCATTAAAGTATAACACTTCTACGATATTTGTCTTTAATTTTTTTCACTAGACATGTGCAGGTTCGACGGGTTATTAATAGCATTCAATTGCAATTATATTTTTACATAGAGAAATTCGGTAGCGTAATGCTGGTTGCGGTGAGAAAGGGGCATCGCAACCCCGCAATGAGTAAGACAAGGACAGCACGCGTGTGCGACAAGGATAGAAGATTTTGGTCGCGGGCGATAGTGGCGCCATCTAGCGGACGGGCGTTTCCGAAGCTTTTCCCTATACCCGCAATGTGTAAGACAAGGACAGAGCTAGTGTGCGACAAGGACAGAGATAGTCTCACTCGCGCCACCTACTAGGAAAAAGCATCTCATCAGTCCCTGGTACCTACTCGTGAAGCATCAGGACCAAAGAGGTCGCACGGATAGCTAATCAAGTGCTGCCATCTAGCGGCGAAAGCCAGGAACTAAATGCGACATGTCGATGGTGATGAAACGACGGAATCAGCAGCGAATTCATTAATAACTCGACTATTACAAATAAATTGTTAACTTTTGCAATTTAGGATTGTAGAATGGACCTTTCCCTAGTTTCCCATGTCGCCATCGATAGGATTTTGTACCGCGTTAAGTATTTATTAATTATTCTTTGGGACGATGTCACAAGATAACCTTAAATTTTTTGACAGGCAATGAGGAAATTATTAAGTTTCTCAATTAATAGGCACAATATGTGAATGTTTGTAATTGAAGAAGTTGAAGTAGACCCTAGTAATCATTACAGTAGAGTCTGGACTTGATTTCGGCTGTAATTAATTAGCTATTAGCGAGTTTCGATGTATTGACTGCGTTCCATTAGAACGCAATAATTAAGATAGAAAAGGATATATGGGTATTACTGAATGATGGTTAGCAGTGCACTTTACCTTCACCAATTCCAAACATTCGCGAATTGTGCGTATTAAATGAGAAACTTAATGATTTGCGCAGCACTTGTCAAACGATTCTAGCCTATGTTGTGACATCGTCCGGAAGAATAATTAATAAACCACTAATGCGGAACAAAATCCTATTAATGATGATACAAGAAACTAGAGGAAGGTCTATTCTATGATCCTAAATTGCAAATGTCAACAAATTATTTGTGGGAGAAGAGTTATTAATGAATTCGCTGCTGATTTCATCGTTTCTTCTCCATCGCCATGTCGCATTTAGTTCCTAGCTGTCGCCGCTAGATGGCAGCACTTGATTAGCTATCCGTGCGACCTCTTTGGTCCTGATGCTTCACGAGTAGGTACCAGGGACTGATGAGATGCTTTTTCCTAGTAGGTGGCGCGAGTGAGACTATCTCTGTCCTTGTCGCACACTAGCTCTGTCCTTGTCTTACACATTGCGGGTATAGGGAAAAGCTTTGGAAACGCCCGTCCGCTAGATGGCGCCACTATCGCCTGCACCGCCGATTGTATATCCTTGTCGCACTCATTAGCAGGATGCCCCGTACCAGCTGCAACCGTTATTACGTGAAAGTCCTGTCGCTCTAGCAAATTGTATCTAATTATTCTGTATAAATTCGAGAAACCTGATGAATTGACACGTTCAGTGGTACGTGTACCGCATATTGTACACGCGAATTTCTCTAAGAGAATATTTTTAAGGGAATGCTTAAGAATAGCGGTTACACAGCACCGAAACTATGAAGGAACAATATCAAAATATATAAAAATAACCAAAAATTTGAATATAATTTAATATTATATTTTAAAAAATCAATACAGGCTACAAGCAAAATATAACCGAAGTTTCAGTGGCACGGAACGTGTTAAGCGAACAATTAACGTGCTCGTTCGAGTTAGAAATGATCAATTGCTCGGTACGAAGAGACTATACAAATGATGAATAAAGAAACGGTTCGCTAAAAAGCCCGAGCACAGTGTAACGAAGATCGTTCCAACTCTTTCGAGGTGACAAGGGGTTGAACTGCAGTTCTCGTCCTTTTTTTTCGGCCTCCGGGGAAATCTGAGGTCGAGCCGGGGCGAAAGGGGTTGGGAAAAGGCTAAAGGTGGCGCGAGGGAGCGCCGCGCGGAAATCGCAGGACAGTGGTCGCTTATTTGAAGTCAGGTGACAAGCCGGTAGCCGGATTCGATTGAGTCCGTTGGTTACTCTTTCATCGGGTTCCTCCGCGCTGGGAATTTTAGATTTGATTACAAAACGCGTCCTCCCACCCTCCCCCGCCATCGGCGTCGTCTCCTCCACATCCGCCGCGATCGAGCTCTCGCCCTTGCAGCTAGCGATGGGACTAACACCCTCTAAACTGATACGTTTCTTGCTTCATTCCCATTACCGTCGATAGAAACGCTAATCAACGCAGATTGTTCGCCTAATTAACCCCTTGCCTCACAACAACATGTGAGACCCGCGGGGAAAATTTTCAACAGAAGTTAATAAACATGAATGTTACTCAAAATTACTGTTATCAATTATTACATTGCAGAGCAAAGGTAGACATAGAATATGCTTAGAATTTTTCTCTTCTTCTCAATAAAGTATTAATGACAAAGTAGGTGTATCATTATAATTGACAAATAAATCGCAAGGCAATCGTAACCGCGATAATGCTGGAACTTTAGTCTATCGTCTAATTGCTAGTCCCACATCGATATAACATTTTAGATACGCGTAACACAGATGCAGAGTAAAATTACGAAACCGAATTTCTCATTCTTCTTGTAAGTTACAAACTTCCGTTTGATCGATGTTTAAAAATCTATCGATATAATCAACGATTATATCGAGCATTTCTAGTAGATGAAATTCATCCGGAGTGGAATGCGTTAAGAATGATCCTCGCGAGAGTCGAGAAACGAAATAGAGGATCAGGGATCGTTTCCGTCGCTACTTCCAACCGCGTCCGCAACCCCGTTCCGGCTGCACCGATGAAAAACTCTTGTTGCTCGATCGCGACGGAATTATTGGCCGACCGTGCTTATTTATGGCGTTCATTTTCCTGGAGATTGCAGGAGAGGACGGCCCCGGTCTCTCTCGCACCGGCTCGATTTTTTTGCGGGGCCACGTCGATCCGCGATTTACGGCGTGTCAGCTGAGAGGTGAACAGGACGTTGATAACGACGACACTTTGACGTGGAGGATCGCCGGGGCCCGGTTCTCGCGGCGAAATTAATTCCCGCGGTCTTTCCGGTCCTCGCGACGACCGGAAGCGGTCGGCGGGGACGTCGGCGTACGTCGACGGAGAAAGAATTTTAGAGCGAGCACTCTTGCGTAGGTTTCTCCTCGCCGGAGAATTTAATCTTTCACGCCTGTCCATCGAGGAATTATTCGATTCGTTTAATTGCTTCATTCATCTGTTAATACTCGATTGCGCGGCAGTCATAGGACACGATTAATTACTTCGTCGGACGGAATATAGGTAAATGCGATGGTTACAGTAAGAAGATAATTAAACGGAACACATTCTGTAGCGAGAAGATAATGAGAAATTTATGTTTACGGTTCGTCTGGTTTCTCTAACTTTAGAAAATTCAATTATTACAACTTAGAATCACCTTTTCATAGATTTCTTAGTGATTGACACTGAGAACTTCGTTTTACAAGAGAAACATTGAAAAGTGGGAAATACTTCGGGGTGAATTCTATGAATTAAATGAATGAGACGATAATAAGGTGAGTAAGGAATGAATAAGTAACGATGTTGTATTGTTGTTCCTTAAGATACTACGTACAGTTGTGATTTCCAGTGGCACGGTACAGGAGTACTGTCTTTTTTGCAGGCTTCGTGACAGCAGGGGTCGCAGGGATGCACGGCAGCGATTAATCATCCCTGGATGACTTCCTGTCGCGACAGACGCAGTTATTGCATTATACATGATCGCCGGTTTAAATGGGATTAACACGGGATTTATAGAATTCACCGGCATATGCTGTCTGCCGGTGACTGAGCACATGATGCTGGCATCGTGAAAAGTGTGCGTTTAATACACTAATAAGAACTACTAATGTAGAAGACCAAGTGAAACATGTAGGAACATTCGCTTAAATAAACCACGCTAAGAAGTACTCGATATCCGACATGATTTTGAAAATAATTTCACTCGGATACCGAAAATTCCTAAAGAAATCGACAAAAAATGTATTATCACAGTCTTTATAAACATTACATATCAACGTCAATAAACTCACCGTAGTTCTAGTGTGAAAAATTATCTTAACACTAGAACTACCAACGATTTAAAGGTTTTAAGGTATCGATAATTGAAGTATAACAAATCTAAAACCCGCCATTTTGTCGGGCACGATAGTTCGAACGCGAAAAAATCGTCGTTTCGTAGTTTTCAAACGACACTGTCCCTTTGAGCGAAAGATTAATGTAGTCAGCATCATTGTAGATCCTTTACATATGGTGACGCCACCATATTATTTCGTGGGGATCCCCTGCACTTGTCGAAAGGGCAAATCCTTACCTGCTGTCGCCCAGGGAGCAAGGGAACAGACCGACACCGGGCTACCAAAGGGTTGACACTCGTTAATGAAATTAATCGAGCGTAAAGTCCTCGGCTGTAATCTGGACTTTATCACGCGTGACGAGCCGTGCTCACGCCTTAGAAAAAGTTACGGCTGGCACTAATTTTTTTGTCAACGAGCATAAAGGGGTAAACGGTCGTATTGTCCTGCTCGCATTACACGCGCGGTTATTATAATTTCCCGGGCGCGTTAATATACGAATGAATTATTCAACTAAAAGACACAAAAACGCGAACGACTTTTGTTACTCGCTCGAGAGACAATTCCTCTGTAATGCACAAACTTTCCAGATATAAATATAATCTATTTGTATAAAAGTTAGTTTCCGTCTGCTGCAGCGAATTTTCGGTTCTGGCATATTCTGATATTTCGATTTCAAAATTTATTTTGGTTCTTTCCCTTTATCGTTGCCAATATTTTACGTAATACCTTTATGTATTATTTTCTCGCTGTCGGAGCTATACCGATCCGGTTCTCGTCTAGCCTGCGCGAAGGACCGAAGGAAAATCAGATCGGTAAAGGATCGGTGACGACGTCGCCGATAAAACGGAAGGGTGTGGCGTGCAGAAAGCCGGGACAAAGGGGATTACACCGTCGAGAAGGCAAGTGGGTCCACGAAGGGATTACGGGGGCAAATATTTATGTAGCCGGTGTCCTCGCCCCACGGGACGGCGGATCATCAAATTCCAATGACAAAACGTACACAGCCACGGGTGGCGACAACATCCCCCTGCCGCTTGGGGTTACATCCACATATGCTGCGCGCGCGCGCGCGCTGGTTTTATGCGACTCGGCTATTCTAAATCGCTGTAACGCGTAGGTGACGGGGCCACCGTCACGGGCTGAAACCGAAACCCAGATTAAAATCGATCGAAATCATCGTCCATCTACGGGATTAATCATTTTACGAGGGCTTCAACATTCCCGCGTTGACGAATGATTCTACGGGGTTCCTGCTGCGAATAGGGGTGCTTTTATTCTTCCGTTGCCAGTGGGATGATTGTTTTCGATGTTTTTGATGTTTTTGATGATTGTGGTCGTGACGTTTGAATTGGAATAATAGTAGCGAGGGATGATACATTTGTAAGTGACGGATAGGATTGATTTGTTTGATGATTTAAGTTGATTGGTCGTCTCTAATCAATGTAGTAGGTGAAAGTGTTATTAAAAGCGATATGGGAATTTGTATAAATTTTGAGACAAGTTTTTATTTGATTTCAAAATCAATTTATTTGATTTTATAGCAGAATTCGTGGTTGGATTACTGAGATTACGATTGCGTGAATGATATTGTCTTTGAACTTTTATTGACTATGTTTTTACATTGATTATCGTTTCGGTAATTAATTTACAATTGTTACGATCAAGATTTCCTCGTTTCCTCGATCTGATTCGGGATCATCTTCCTCGTACGAGGGAAATTGAAGGGCGTCAACCCTGTCGATGCAATTTTGATGGATGATCATCTCCCTCGCCTCCACGGCGCGAAGGAAACGGTTCAGCCCACATCATTAGTTGCTCAGAGAGAGGATAAAAGAGTCATCTCGCTGAACCATCAATTTTATCGATAGGAACAGCTGACCGGCAATCCTGGCAATACTTCTTTCGCGTCGTGAAAAAGCGTCCCTTCCACGAGACGTTGAAAAAAGAATCTCCTAATAACAGACAAAACAGAAATTACATGTTAATCGTTTAGAGTTCAAAGATTTAACATGTCGATGCACTGTACAAAGTTTAATATTAAATGTTGTATCTATCGAGAAGTAAATCGCGAGACACGGGGGTGAAGAAACTTGGATTCTACAGTGTGTTATAGTGATCTTATAGAATTCCAGCTGGAAAATTCTCGCTCCAGCGAGTCCGTACGTACCAGTTATTCCCGAGGAATCTGCTGGAAAGTGTTCCTCTGATAAACAGGCCGCTACACCTTATGAATGCTTGATGATGGCGTTTCACGAGGCGGCCTCATCCCTCTGGAAGGCTCAAGGGCGAGACTCTGTCCTCGTTCCTCCTTGGATCTCCTTCTTCCACCCCCTGCCGTGCCTCGAAGACAACCCCGCAACGCTTTTCCGCCGCTTTCATCCCTCCGTTCCCGTTTCCTGCGCGATCTGCCAGGACCAATCCTCGTCGAGGGCTGAAACGAGGTGTGGTGAGTCCTCCTCTCGCCTCGTTTCCCAGCATCGGCTTAACCAGTTACAGATAAATCATAATCATTGGAAGGTGGATTCGATATCGCGGGATGAATAGTCTACAGTTGGAACGAGGTTCGGTCGAGTTTCGATTTTTCGAAGAGGGAAACCTTCTGGCTGGAATTAAAGTAGCAGTCATCTCCGCGAATATGCCTTTATTCGGTATATTAAAGGAACTGTTGACATGCTCTTAAGATATCGATGATTGCGAAACAAAATGCTTTCGATTCTTTCGTTTCGCAATCATTGATATCTCAAAGGCATTGAATATTCCAAAAGACCTCGAAAATAGTTTCTTCGAATGCTACGAATGTCCGAAGAAACTGAAAATAATCCATTATCGCAATTTTTCTAGGAATTACACATTAGTTTATTAAATGCTCAGTAGTTCCAGCGTTAAGCTGATCGTATCGAAGAAAAATTCGAAAAACGGTCTGGCCGGGAACTTTTGAACGCCACTGTATACACACACGTATTCGTTCCACGGAGTACGAATACAATGAAAATATCCATCTCTTGTTTCCACCCTCGCAGGACCACCACCCAGCCTCCTGCCACCGCCAATCGTCGGCGAGCAGAGAAACGAGGGGTGGCGAAACGATCCCCTCTTTCCTCGTGGAAACCCTCCCGAGAAGTATTGACCCGGTATCTCTCTCGCCCCGCAGATAAGCGAGAAAGGTCAGAGCCATCATGGCCCCCGGCGGCTGTTCTTTTCACCTGAGAACTCCTTTCGAGAATTCACACCCCCGACCTACGGCGAAATCGTTTCCGCGAGACGCGCGTTTCATCCCTTGCCGGTCTGACACGGATTACGAACTGCGCCCGCAATTCCTTTGATACAGTACTACCCCTATAACGCGAGTCTCGTTTCACCCTCTGCGGGAGAGGATTGTTTTCAAATTTCGAGAAGCTTTTCCTAGAAAGAAGCTGCGTTGAACAGTTTCGAAGTGTTAATAAAAGGAAAGCTACGCGTCGTACTTTCATAATTCGAGTAATTATATTATTATTCATTTGCAATACAACTTATTCAACTTCCAAAACTACATCCGACAATACGGAAACACTCGCATCTACAGCGAATCAATCGATAATTCCAACAAACCTCCCCTTTCCGATCTTGCACGATCAACCTTTATTTTTCCATTCGACGCAGCTCGAAATTTCCAGTCGGAAGCCGCTGATCAAACAATTCGCATCGAAAATAATGACAGGATGAAGCATGTTCCCTATAATTTCCACGGTGGTAGCGCGCTGCCGGTGCACGCTCCCTCATACACACGACATCACTAGATCAGGGGTCGTAACAGCGCGGTGCCCAGCACCTTATTGCTATCCACCGCCTTCCCATCCCTTCGACCCGCCGGGTGAATCTCTCACCGCGCCATCGACCCTTCACCAACGATACCCTTGTGTACGTGCCCCGCGCGCTACCTGTCTATTTACTTGTTCATGTATCCCGCCCTGCACCCCCGCCAGCCACCGTCGCGCCACACCTAGCCAGGCTACCGTGTAACGAGGCTCAACCCCATCTTGCCCTCCGGCGGTCGTCCAGATAGAAGCGGCTGGAAGATTGAGAAAGAAACGGAGGAAACGCGGCGGGAAACGGGAAAAAGAGGGAAGATTTCAGATGTTACGGCCCCCCCTACTACCGTTGCCTCGCGTTATTTTCTGTGAATCTTCTAGCCAGCTTTATTTCAGATTTGGGAATTATTTATCCTGCGAGGTTCCTCGGAGATTTGTTTGCTTTAATCGCTGTGTGTTTAGGTGCTCGGGTGTTTAACTATTTAATTATTCAGCTATTCAGCCATTTACCTAATTTGTAATAAACATTTATACGTTCGACTGTTTATCCACCTAACGGGTTGTTTTCAGTGACAAGTATCCCGATGTTACTTTATCCTAACAGTACCTAGTGATTTTCTATATCAGTCCTTTATCATTGGATGTCTATAAATACTCTAATATCTTTCTAAAACATAGATTTTCACGTACGATTCCTTAAACATCACAAACAAACCCCTAAACCCCACAGATTCCGACCACAACAAAAATCTTCGAACGGTCTAATCTAATTTCAAGCTACCCAACGGAGAAACCTCCAATTTCCATCTCCTGAACGAACACGGTTCCATGATACCCACGTACAAATACCGTACAGTACGGCGAAATAATATTTTAGTAGAACTAAACGGCAGCAAATCAATGTTCGTCGACTGGCAGTCTACAAAATATTTTTCGAGTAGATCCGGGCCAGCAATTGAAACGAAATTCGCTTCGGAAAGTTTAACGCGTATCTTGTATCTCGTCCGATACGTGTTTGTAACCGTGGCACACACACGTGCACGCTTACACATAGGAGTGCACACAGCGTGCGTCCGCGTGCGCGTGGCAGGATAACCGTGCAACAACTACGAGTCCCGTATATTCCCTGTCTACGAGAAAATGTTGCCACCTAACTCGAGATTAGTGTCAGGGCCGCTGCTACTCTTCTTCTCGTCCGATCTACCTCTGCAGCTATTGTTTTTCAAAATATCATCAAGCCTTTATTAGCGCTGAACGGACAGACTCCGTTAGTTAATGAATTAGGTAGTTCATGGTTAATCGCACTCCTCCGTATTCTCGCTATCTTTCGAGATACGATTGGATATATTTAGAACGTTATTAGCTTCATTTAATATTATAAGATGAAACGAATGATTTATTTACTATTCTGTTATTATCGTTACTAGTGCCATCGTCATTAATATTTGATTTCTCAGAAATAAAGCTAGTATATAATACATAAGTATTATGAAATTAGATTCCGAAAGTTCTGATCGTGGTAAATAATCTGACTTAAAACAATCGCAGCGTCGAAGCGAGAACCGGTAAATTCATTTCTGAAATCTCACCCCTTCGCGCGTCCCGATGCGTCCCTGGAAGCAGCTAGGCGGTATCCTTCCGCAAGCCGGCCATGTTACATCCCCCAGGACGGTAAAGCCTTGCCGACTAATAAGTTTCATCCCCCGCGTAGTGAGCACCAATTATGAACTTGCTCCGGCCATAATTAAAAAATGTAATTTCACCGCCAGACCTCCTCGATCTTCCGCCTTAACGATCTGTTACCTATATCCCCGAAGCTGAGAGTAACTTAATCTAGAGCCCCGCTCCTCGCGCAGACGTTTCGCCGGCGTTTCTCTCTCCCTTCCTCCTTCTTTATTCATCAACGCATTCCTCCCCACCCGCCCCCGCGCGTAATTAAAATGGAATATTCGAGCGACCAGCCTGATTCCTACGAAACGCTGCTCTGTCTCTCTTTCGTTCGGGAATTATTTTCCGAAACACCGGGAATGCGAACGATTGTACGAAATATTCCGAGGACACGACTGAGTTCACCGCGTGTGCATCAGTTTCTTTAAATTAGCAAATCTTTTTAAATTAGCAAGGCTTCTTGCGATTTGCTGGTTGATTGTATCACTACGAAATAAGGAAATCTGGGAGTTCGGGACTAGATTGCTTCCGATTCTTCGACCGTTCCTGTGGAAATCAATTTACTAATTAATTCAAATACTTTAAACGCATAAGTATATACTTGAAACTCAAGAATGGCACTCGTCAAGTGTCACCTTCGCGTTGAGTCTCCTGTGAATCGAACTGATGAAATTTTCTCGTTTAATTAGCGAAACTACGAACTTGTTACAGTCGAACACTCAAATGTCGACCCAGTTCGATAGCAGCTTTCTTTCTGCAGCTTCTAAAAGTGTTCCCATCAGCGCCGCCATGTTTCCCAGCCGTTTAAATCGAACACCGAACGCGTAATGAACGTCGAAGTGCCATTAACGAGCCTATACGCCGATGCTCGGTCCGTTTCCACAGTGAACACTCTGTCAGACGCCTCCTCTGTCGGCGTCGTAAACCTTTCGCGAGCTAGCAGCCACTTCGATCGTCCCATGCGTCTCGCGACTCGAACATCGCATTATCCCCTTTGGCCAGATGCTGGCTTCGCGCGCAGTGCGATCAACTTCTTGCCCCTTTGCGATTTATTTCCATAATCGGCCGCGATCCTTACCACTAAAACTACCGAGCGGTCCAACTGCTTTCTCCTCGTTTCTTTATGCAACCTCTAAAAGCGCATATACCGAGATTTCGACTAACTTGTAATTCAATCTGCCTATTACAAGAAGCAGCTCCTTCAATAATTCCTGAGAATCATTTCGTTGTCTTTCCAATAATTATGAAACAGAGAAACTGTTCCTAGAAACTCTGGTTATGCTACAGATGAAGAGACATTCGGAAAAATGACAATTTTTAGATACAATTACAGTCTATCCCATGTTTATATTTATCAACACTGAAAATCCTTAGTGAATCATAAAACAACCAAAGAAAATAACCGAAAGAACTCCGAACGAATGAAAAACAGAAAATCACCGAAACTCCCTCGAGCTCAATTATCCAGCAAGTTTCCCGTTCCATCCAGCTATCTATCGAGATTCTATAATGCTCCACCATATTACTCTACACTTTACACAATACTATGCTCGCCGATAACTCGTACTAATTAGCCAAGCTATAACATTATTATACAGGGCAGGAAACTTTTTTACGAGACGATAAATTGCATCAGGTTTACAGTTGATTGCCGATACTCGCGCATTCAGCTCGTCTCGCCTGCCTCCGATTGCCTCGAATTAATCCCACATCCGAATAGCGAAGCGCGACCAGGTTCCACCAGCTTTTTCCTGTCTGGTCCAATTAAATTCCGGCGAGAATCCGAAGATCCACCCCCGAAGGAGGTTCGGGAACGGAAAACCAGGGGGTCGGAAAGTTTCGGAACGACGGCTCGCCGGCGACCGTGCACCGGCATAGAATTTAATGTCTCTAATTTCGCGCGATCATCCCCTAATTTAATCAGGCCGCCGTCTACCGTGCGCCCCCGCCCCTCCGTCCGCTGCTGCGTCGTTATTTCCGGCTGCGGAATAAGCGGAGAGCGAAGCCGATTTCGCTAACTCGGTTATAAACTCGGTATTATGCCCGGGAATAAATTTCTCCCCCCTCTCCGCGCCGTACCGCCGCCCACCCTTACGCCTTTCCATGGCCGGTTATGATGGCCGCCATGAGGAGATACGGCGTTAGCGCGGGATTTATGGCTCGGGTGCCAGAAGTCGGGATATTCGAGGTTCTCCGGGTGCACGGGATTTCGAGCAAGGGGCATTTGATTAGAAAAATTCCGATTGCTGCTGGGAGGTCTTGTGGGACTCGAATTTTCGGGGATTCGATTGGGAGAATGGAAATATCTGGTGCAGGGGTTTAGGAGTGTTTCGTTGGGAATTTTCGCAAATGCAAATTTTCAAGTCTATTCGACACGAAAGACTGAAGATCCACAGTCCAAAAATATGATGAACTCTTACACTTCCAGGCCCCATCGAGAGCAATATTTATGGCGACATGACACAACACTCAGAGCTATTATTAAGCAGCAAGCGACATCCATCACGAATACCAACTAAACATTATGTAACATTTTATTTTCGACTCGTCATTTCGCGTATATCCCCGAATACCGTCTCTGGCCATTAGGAAAAAGCGTTGTCGAACACGATCTTCGAATTTCTCGACAAGGGTTGCTCTCGTTTCGCAACCCTTCGACGTCCGCAGCGACGAGTCCTCTCGTTTGGAAGAATGAAAGACGGTGCAGCTCGTGGGAGCGTCATAAGTGAAATCTCATGTAAATTCGGGAAGTCGTTTTCCTTCATGATGCCCGTCGCGGATGCACTCGGATGCATCTGCTCGGCACGATAAGCGACGCGACGGCGCATCGCGGCTCCGGCCGTGAACAAGGTGATTTTTTTTTCCCCGCTGTCACGTTGACGGCCGACAAAAAAGGAAGTGCAGGAAGCGGGGAAGCAGGATATTCGGCCCTTAACAGAGGAGTACTCCACGATTTTTAAGTGTTTCCCAATTGACTACCGATGCTCTAAGTGGCCCGCCTAATTTCGTTCTAATTCCGTCGCCCACTGCACCTTCCTGCGTTCATCTCTACGAATTGGTTCCCATCTTAGATGAACGAGCGTCCTAGTTTTTTCCCTTCAATTTCCAATTGGGACGTGAATTTATGGTACCAAGAGATACGATCAATTTCGAGTTGTAGGATTACATAGATTTTGTCTGTGATCTGTGAGAAAAGAATGATTAAGGTCTTGTAATATTTATTAATACCAAATGTGAATTTGGTGAATGAATAAGGAAGTGGAAATTGAATCGAAAGTAATTATAGTAGAGCGACTAACTCGTTAATTCGATTTAAATAGGAAAATTTCTATACAACGCTGTTTGTCATCGTGGCGTTGTAGCAACAATGAAAACATTTCCGGGTCCTCGAGGCTGAACGAAACGAAATCCGAATGTGTATTACCTGCTACCGGGTGTTCCACAGTTCCAGTATATTGTGGCGTTTTCCAATTAGCGTGGATGCACTAAATACGTTCAACCTTCGCGCGGACGTGACGCACACGCGGCCCCTTGGTTGTGTGCCAGCGAAAGAACGAGTCACAGATCAGATCTCGTAAGCGTGCGGCTGAAAAACGGTGAACGAGCGGTCCCTTTCATCTCACCGCTTACACTCTGCCACCTTCCGTCGCGTTTCCTGGTGAATGAGTGCGCCATACGTTCATCGGAAACTGACCGTTCCTTTTAGTTTCTATTTACTAATCTTTCGATATCAGTTCTTTGGATTTAACCGTTAACACGTTTCTTAGCACGTTCACCGTGGCATACCTTGCGATATCTAAACATCGATGAACTTAAGTGTCTTCGGACACCTCGTTTTCTTGCATACTTGGACACCCAGTACAATAGAAACTACCGGATAGATTAAATTGAGCCATCCCAGAAGTTTTATTTTGGAAGTATCTAAATTACAGAGGTGTTTTTGTGGAAGATTTTCAATTACACTTGTGTATTCACACAGATGTGTCACAAAATTCGATCGAAAAAGTCTGCATTTTAGATAAACGTCTGTTGCAATTAATGTTGATCAACAATTCGACGAGATTTCGGAAAGGTTAAGCGACCGAGACCGTCGACAGCACTTCGAACGCGTGAAATCGTGCTTTTCATTTCATTTCGCCCTTTCCCCCATGGTTTTTTCATCCGGAGATCAACTCGAGAGTTTCGAGTAGCCGTGAACCGTGAGAGACAAGCACAAAAGGCGGTGACATGGCGCGTGGAACGAGAATACGAAGAAGTCGCAAGTCTTTTCAAGTATATCCATATGCGAGGTGTTTCCTTCGATTTTTTCCTTTCTCCCCGACGAACGTCGCCGCGATAAGCCGGTGGATGTAAGTAAGTGGCCGCCCAAATGTTGGAATGACTGTTTTTCATTGCTCTCGGACGCGGCACGCAATTTCATCGGTGGATCAAGACCGTCTTTGGGAATGCGTTCTCTCCTTTCTCTTAATTGTATCGTAATTGATCGTTTTGTACGAAATTCGGGCTAAGTGAAAGTTCCGGTTATTAACACTTATTCTCTTGTAGCAAAAGAAAGCAGGAACAATTATTAATTATTTGGCGTTGCAATCCTTGCATCACACTACTATCAATTTAGGTATAATTTAGGTAGGAATTCCTTATTCTTTTTCGTTAGAAGTTTCGGTTTGATTGATGTTTAAAAACGACCGGTGTTTCGGTGTCGATATTTATACTTACACTATTGTAAAATATTGCAATATTGTTTATATAAAATGAAGACAATTGAGATGTAAAATTATAAATGGAAACGAAAGAATTAAGATATTCATTATGAAAATGACTCGCGTGGAATAAAGATCTATCGTATGAAATTTGCCTGAAATTTAGAAACAAGTAAACTTCATTCGTACGTGAAATTAATACGACTGCAAATGGCTAACACCATAAAGATGGGAATACACGTGGAACTATTTCATTTCAACGTAGAAAAATATAAACGTAGGAACACGTTCAACTCGATTCTCTTGATTTTATTAAATTCCGAACGTTTCTCTGCTTCGTTTCGTTTATCCGACTGGATGGTTGTTGAAACAGATTCAATCGAGCATCGAATCCTGTTAATTTTGATATCAGGAGCGATATAAACGCGGGTCACTGAAATTCTCCGATGCAACTGGCCGCTATCCGCGGTGCCACCATCTTCAAAATGCGCGCCGGATAAATTACATCTGCCGCGTCATGGATTCCTAATGTAATCTTAATTTTTAGTTATTTAAACATTCGCTGTAACGATAAACAAATTGCCGGGCTGCCGGGGGGCGGACTGTGCGAGAGGATGCAACAAGGGGAAGGGACATCGATGAACCCGAACGGTAAAACATAATGACCAGAAAATATTGATATAAACGGTAAAATGTCGGTACTGTTATTAACATAATGCAAGAAAATAATGACGTAAACCGTAAAACTTGAGTGATGTTACTTACATGCCAGAAAACTAGTCGTATCCTTAAATAAAGGACCATCCCCAGAATAAAGCGCAGGTAAGCTCTTCGATCGTGGTATTTGTATTATTCGCTGGAGTGTCTCACAAACATTAAGACAATGGTGCGTCGAGTGCAAGGTAGCATAATTATCTGTCACCGAGTTGTATAAGAATAAATTTATCCAACTGGGGATAAAATGCATCTCCGAAACAACATATTTACAGTTCTGCCAATGGTGGTGTGTTTTTATAGAGACTCGAGCTTACCTTCTCATTTCCGTCAATTGATGATCTTGCCGCATTCATGGACGAGTTGTCAAAGGTTTTCATTACGGTTGTAAATTCGAAATTCCAAGTTAACCATTCGAAGTCAGGCATCGGCGGCTTTCATAGTAGACCAGGTACGCTTAGATAGGGAGGCGAGTCGAATGACAGAACGGTTCGGATAAAATATACAAATTTTCGCCTTATCTGATGGATTAGAAGGACGAGCATCCCATCATCCAGCACATCTTCCATGGATTCAGACCTTCGATTTAATGCTTAACGGACGAGTGCCGCCATATAAGCGGTACGGGACTTTTGCTTACTACCAGGTTACTTCTGTCACGTCAAGTCTGTATGTAATTTGATTCGTCCTAGTCTAATCCATGTAACTGACACATTCTCTTCATCTTACAAACTCGAGGTATTTACAAATTATGCAAATCTCGATTGTTCGTTCTGAAAACGAACAATTTTCTTTTCTGCCCTCTAGATTCTAAGATACCGCAAGAAATATACTTCCAACTCTGTTTATTCTCCGTTCTACCAACGTCAAGCAGTGTTTTCATCCGGTCAAAGTGGATATTGGCCGGTAAGACAAACTACGTGTCAAATATTTCCTCAGGATTTACGCTTCGCACAAGTCTCATCGAAATCAACGCCTGCTGGTTGGGAAGGTTCCCTTATAAGTACACAATTATTAATCGCCGCCAGAAACAAAAAGAAGATCCCGGCGGGCATGCAGAGTACTAAACTCGTTGTGCCAGGCAAAGCGAGCGACAATGACCCCCCTCGACCTCGCACAGTACCCTCTATAAAACGATGTCTATAATACACGTAATTTTGATGGCTGTGTGCACCCGGACTGGAGGTAAGCGGCATCGTAAAATAACAGATTATCGCTTAGAACACAAGCTTAGCCTAATTGTGCGCCTTTGTGCGATCGTGTTTCTTTTAGAACTAAATAGGGTCGATTATCGCTGGAATTATTCCCTGGGGACGACCAGGTAGCGGAATATCAATGTTAATGCGATTGGGTTCTTAAGACGGAAGAGTCATGGAAGCTGCGCTATTTTCTTTTCAGACATCTCACTTTCGGCAGAGCTTCATTCCCAGGTAAGTGCGATAGGTCTCTCTCGGTTGCGGCTACCTGCAAGCTGAGGATTCACCATGCATTCCTCTTTTAATTTCACCGTGCGAAACGAGAGGGCGCGCAGCGAAAAGCATGGCTGCTTTCACCGTGAAAAGCGAATGAAAACAGAAATTAGGAGCTAGAGGATCTCAGGAATTCTGAGATCGCATCTGTCTTATTGATTTCTTATCGGTTCCTCTAATCATTTCTCAGAGAAACGTCTGTTATCTTTTTAATAGTTGCGAGAAGAAGTAGATCTCATTTAAGAAGAGTTTCAAAGAAAATATGACTTGCCTTAATTCCATCGAGCATCCCAAGTGACAGTTTACCATTGGCCCTATATACTAGAAGTTTATTGATAGTCGACCGATGGAGACGTAGGAGGAGAACGGTACCGTACTTAGTCTAAGTGGATAATGGAAAATTAAGGTGAGGACTGTAATGATGTCGTATTTTCGAAATCGAAGCGAAGGGAACGTGCCCTTCGATTGATTAACCCTCATTACAGTTACGTGAAAGTAGTTTTATATTGAGGATTGATACTCAGGGTTCGTTGACAGAGGATTATCGAACAATATTGTCAATAATTCCATTTCGTTTCCCACGCACAATATTAGAACAACAGCGAGGCATCTTAAAATCGGTCCGTACCGCGGATACGCTTATTTAGCCTCTATGCTGATAGATTCTAATCCCTCTGTTGTACAATTTTCCAATTACTATACCGTTTAGCTCTACCCCAGAGGTAAAATCATAAAACACGAACCCGAAACGTTTATGTCAGCCAGGTCCATTTTGGGTCTGCCTGGTTCCTAGTTAACTGCACGAGTACTGCACGAGTACTTACAATAGGCTAGACGAAAGCTAGATCAAAGCTCGGATTTAACAGCGAGAAGCTAATGATTCGAACTTAGAATGAAAATTCTTCATAAATTTCTTATTAATACACACTCGACTTCAATACCAGTGAAAAGATATGTTTAAATACTTAAAAATCTACATTCTACAACCAGAAACCTGACAAATTCGAAATATCCGATTCCCAGAGTTTCGAAGTCAATCGAATATTTCTAATTTTCCAGGTTTCTGCTTATAGAACGTAGATTCTTCAGTTTTTGAACGTTCCTTTTTCCCGATATTGCAGCTGAATATGCATCAATAACAGATTTATCAAAGGAAACGTTCGTTCTAGTTCCAATTATTAATTTCCTCATAACTGCTTTCAACCCCTAAAGAACAGCCATCGGGCAGAATTGCAGGCTTCGTTAAACCATTCCCGATCGTTCAATTCCGCCGGCATAATGCGCGCGTTTATCCGAAAAAACGCGTCGGAACGCTCGCGAGGAACGGAATGACCCGAAATTTCAGCGGGCGGGGGTGCGGCTGATAAAAAAGAACGGAGGCAGATAACGTTCGCGATGAAACGGCTCCCGTGTTAGCAGTCGCCCGGCCGTTTCGGAGGCTTGATGCACGGATATCGCGGGGTTGGCGTACGCGGGGTGCCAGGTTGTCCCAGATCATTGGCGGAGCGCGCGGCGCGCGACCGAATGGAACCAATTATCGGCGAATATCGCGATATTAGCGTATCAAGCGGTAAAAAGGTTTTATTGGGCCAACAAAATGCGGCTTTATGAGCATGTTAATGGGCCTGTAACTGTCCGCCGCGGGGAACGGGTTTGCCAGTACAGCCTTTCCCCGGAAAACGTTCGAATTAACAGTTTCACGCGCGTTTCACGAGGGTTGCACGAAATATCCTTTCCTCGCGTATCTTTATTTTTCATTTTCAACGCTGGATTTACGGAACTCGTCAATTTCACGGAAATTGAATATTTCGAACGTTATTTCGTAAGAATTTAAGTCGATTTTAATTGATGCGATTATACGAATTTATATTATAATTCTCTGTCTTTGGCACGTTTTGTGTCATCTGTATGGACAAACGTGGAGTCTTTTAGGGATTCTTAGGGAGTCTTAGGGAGTCTTCTAACGCGAAGACAATTGCAGGAAGAAAACTGATGTCGAATCAAGCTGTTCAATAAGAAACGTTACTAAATAATAGCGTAGCTCAGGGTAGTGAGGGTAAGGATTGTTACTGTTAGGTACATACCTGGTATTTATTTAGACGACACCAACTTTGAATACCTGTAGGGAGGCTTATATAAAATTAATCTCTAATAATACGGTATAGGAGTGTGTCTCATTTAACACGTTCCGTGCCTGGGAAATATTCAGTTATATTCAAATTTTTGGTCATTTTTATATATTTTTATATTGTTCCTTTATAACTCATTTGTCCCTTAAAAATACTGTTACAGAAATTCTGATTGAATTGCTAAACGTGTAAAATAAAGTTATTTATTTACGAACGTGTTAAATAAAGTTATGTTTGCAACTTTGCTAAAAGCACTGTATCGTTAATAACTCATTAGGAAAAAGACGAATCTGCTGGTTATTCTATGTGTACGTTTAACGATCGACAATGAAAGACCAATATTAGAAAGCTAATAGGTAAACTAAAGATAATTAGTTAGAGGGAAAACAAATAAATAGACTTAATGTGATTCTACGTACCAATAGGTTGACACTTTTAGACGGAATAACGAAGAACTGTTCACACTCAAACGATTGAAATCCCCGTACTCATTGAAACATGCCGATTAATTGCTACGAGTAGTGGGTTCCAGTCTTACTCCATTTTTGTTCAAGTGCAACGTGCATCTTAAAACCTTGAGACACTTAAATCCATCAGTTTTATAGTCCTTTGTTGATAAGGCAACGCAAGGGACGGCACAGGAGCGAGAAGGACCTTTCATAGGTTCGTCTGCGTGTGACCAATCGTGCACTGGAGCCGGTAACGCGCGAGACAATGGGCTGGTCTCTTTCGGCTTCGACTACTGTAAGTAGGTGGGGAGATGACTAGATGTCAGTCTGCTCGGCTAGACCGGGGAAATTCAGGGGAACACAGTCTGCCATCTCTCCTGGCGTTGCTGTAGGGATCTATGGCAATTCCGGGGGTTGTTGGAGGATGCTCGTTGACGTGTAATTGGATTATGAAAGGAGCAACGTGGAATAAAAGAAATACAACCGTCCGATTGCTCTCTAGTTTCACCGAAGAAATCACTAGGTGTTAGTTTACCCAAATCAGGACTCGTCTCTCGCTTCTTTTTACCCTTTCTAAGACTATTCCTCGTCAGCGAGCATTCCGCAACAGCCCTTGTACCAACCATAGGATTACCGGCAACGTGAAAGACAGGATAGATTTGTTCCCGCCAATTTCTCGTACCTGGCGACGCTCCTTGATAGCTAGAAAAATGCCCATTGTTCACGTTTTTTGTTTGAAACGATCGAAGATGCATTGTATTCGCGTAGGGAAAGTACAGGAAGAAATATGGGCAATCAATGTTCTCCTTTGTACGACAAATATGATGAATATTCTCGTTTTTAACTCATCCCTCTAGGTCTAGCCTGTAGGCCTCGTTAAAGCGTGACTGAATAATTGCGTCTATTACTGGAAGTAATAAAATCGGGAATTTTATAGACTTTCGTTAGTTAATATATTGAAATTAGCGTTGAAACTAGTCGACAAAAGGTACAAAAACGAAAGGAAACAATATAATCTGTCTGTTGAGCGAGTAGAGGGGATAGAAAGGTGAAATTCGTGTGTCCGATGAAAGAATCGTATAAACTGAAGGGAAATCCTTCATTAAGGAATACGACGGTCAGAAAAATGTTAGGGTTATAAAGGCAACGGTCTGGCAGAATAGGGACGATTGATAGGGATTTATATTCGCATTCGAAAGTGAATGTTTGTAACGTTAATCCGGTTACAGGTTAAAAATCCCGTGAGAATACGGCACGCCTCCTCGGTTTTGCTGTTTACCATTAACTTCGCATGGTGCCGATTTATTGTACCAGTAAGTGGTATTGTCCGAGGTGCTATCTCCATTCAGACTGGTTAATGACCTTATTAATCGACAGACCGGATCTTCACGCTGGACTCTAAAAATGTCAAACGCTCTATCGTTCGCGATGGACCTTTTTTATAAGATTCACTGGGAAGATTCAGACTTCGTCCTTTATCCACGGAGAATCCCAGGTAAATTGTTTTATTGTGCTGGCAAATTACTTTCATCCTAAATGGAGTGAGTTAACCCCCACTTTGTTACCTGATGCAATATGCAGGTAATAAAAGATCTTACGGTACGCCTCGGGAATTGCTAATTACTAATTATAACGGTAACGCTGTTGATTTTGGAATACGCTACCGGGGACTTAATTTAGAAAATGTCCTTCTTAGATGCTACTAACGGACTAGACTTCGGTTTCTGAGATAATCCCGAGAAACTTTTGCTACTACTGCGCTGACTTCTTCGCGCGTTCATCATAATTTACAGTTGGAACGGGATAAGGTAGAAATAAATTTGCCGCAAAACTGGAGGGCTAACGAGCAATAAGTTAAAATGTGACTATGGAACGAATGAAAATTAAAGTCCTCCGGAAATAACGACTAAAACTCGTACGAACGCACTATCAGCGATAGCGTGATAGGTTATCGGTTGTTGCGAGCGGTGATCAGAACATAGGATCGAACGGTATGCCTAACATTATCCGTCCGGGCATAAAATACGCGAACGAGGTGATCGCGCAGTCGACAGTTCACGTGAACGTAATTTCGTCGCACGTGAGGGTGGCCAGGGGACGGGGATGGCTTTATAGATTTCGCGTAAAGCAACGTTACACCGTACACGCAGGTAAATTAGGCGTTTAATCAAACCGTTTAATCAGCGGCATGATTGTGACCGCATCTGCTCCTGCTGTTCGCGCCAATTATCCCCCGAGAGAGATAATTGTAGCTTGCTATTGTATGTACACACGGCCAACCCCCGAATTCCGAGGATTTCCCGTGAACTGCGTCATTTTCGATTTCATAATCGCTGTTTCGTGACAGAGAGAGAGAGAGATGTGAAGAGTGAGTGAGTCTGAGAGAGATGTTAAAAGTGAGTGAGTGTAAGAGAGACCTACAATTTTGTGTTTATTTCATTTATTATTTTGTATATACGGGTCGTCAGAAGCCAATGCGGCTAAGGTTTCTTGCTATTATCTAATGTTTCTAAATTTTAATGCAATAGACAATATTCCAGTATTATACAATAATTACAGAAGCCAAAACATTAATTTTCTCAATTTTTCTTTCTGGACTTAACCGCATTAGCTTCTCAGCGACTCATATACCATTCGATAGCATTCAGAAGATTTATAATCGAATATCTAGAATATAGAGAAATTAAATTATATTATACTAATGTATAGCTTATATATTATACTAGTATTATTGGCAGTAGTTCCCTTCAAATTCAACATCGCTTAAAATCAGAGAGATCAGGGTTGACTGCAGCTTTCATTTTTCGCGGCGAGTGTAACGCGCGTTTCCTTTAATTTTGATTCTAAAGTATGGCGGAATATCGGTGAAATATAGATATAAAAATCGGACAGAGGAGCTGATGGCACTTTTTCAGAGCGTTTCATTATGTGCGCCGGTTCTCATCGAGCTGCGAAACGATCCGCCCGCGAAATTTGTGGAATGGTCCAGCGAGCATTTTAAAGCATTTTATGAGCCGCGCCGCGCCGCGCCGATGCCCGGATGAATCCCGTCTTCTATAAATGTCGTTTCCGTTCGACGCCGATGATAAATCGCGTTTAGGGCCGGCCGATTAATATCATGTAAAGTACGAAACGTTAAACCGGTACGTTACGAGAGGCGCGAGAACGATGTCAACGGCGAAAAATGATTCGTTTGGGGCACGATTTTACGTTCGCGCGACTGCCGATTGAAAACAGGATTGAAGCATTGATTGTTGGAAATATGTAAAACAGCGAGCGTTATTTCGTTTGAAAGATAAGCAACACAAATGAATTTATGAAACTATCATACCCTCTTCTGAATTAGCTACTGCCGTTAATGAGACCGCCTGGTACATAAAAATCAGCTTAAACCTCCCTCTACCATCGTAAACGTCTATTTAGAGACAGTTTATATATTTAATAATATTTGGATTTATTTAAATGGATCAACCTGTGTGCAATAAAAATTAATATAAATAAATATATTAGCGCCTATAGATTTACATTTATTACACTGCGTTTCCTCACTGGAATGTTATAAGGCCAGGGGTTAATTACGAAGACGAAAGCAAATTACGCTGCGTCTATCTAAAGGGGTGAAAGTTTACGGAGTTGTTTCGCCATCGTAAAGAAACCTTCCACCGAGCAACGCGTTCTGCCGCGATCTGTAAGCGGATTATAGATTCACAAAAAAAAAGGAGCAGCTAAAGGGTCCCGGAAAAAAATTCAGCTTTTACGATATCATCAATTTTTATATCGTTTTGCGATTCAGCAATTACCAACGCGTTCCCCGAGCTGCATTCAGTTTCCAAATTCCGGAATGAACCCCTCAAACACTCACCCTCTAACCCTTTCTATAACCTTTTCACGAGATTGAATGTTTTAGAGCCTTTTTAAAACCGTTGACACCTGTTATTATTTTCACCAGACTTATACCAGGTTTTCTGTTTGCAGATTATTCAAGTCAAAAGATTAAATAAATTGAATAAAGACTAACGTATACGAAATATAAATAAATATTCATGACAATTGGAGTACAATTATACTAATCATTGTAACATGAATATTAATTCGATCCACGTCTAAACCGAATAACTGTTACCTCCGTCACGAAATATTTTCACTCAGCCCTAGAATTTATAAAAGAATATTACCCTGGAACAAATACAGTGGAAATTAACGGGACACTGGCTAAGGATTCCTCAAACTGCCAATAGAAAACGTGAATTTTCCTACAAAAGTATCCTGCCCGTGGAATTGAGCTTGTTCAAACGGAGAGCTCTAAAACGTGAACGTTTCTGGAACTGTAACATCTTTTCCAAGGGACGCGGTTACAGAACGAGGTCTCGTAATTCTTCATCTTTGCGATTTTTTCGGGTCCTCGGTGTTTCCTATTGAAATCGGTCGTATAACGGGCGTCGGCGCGTTTTAAATTCGACCAACGAGAGTCCCGGTGTTCCGTTCTCCCTGAAACCGGGGGCACCGGGCGAGACGAAGAAGAGAAAAAGTGCTCCAGATTTAACAGCTAGCTGTATTTCAACGGGAACGTCGTTACTGCACCGCCGTAAAATACGCACGAAAATAATGCACCTTTTTCGGAGGCCCGAGGAGGGAAAAAAAAGGAAGCGGGAAGGGAAAACATCGGGAAACGAACTAGATATACCGTTTGTTTTGACCATCGGATGGATACCAATAAAAACCGATAAGTTCTCGCCTTCCTCCCCCATCCCCGCCAGCCCTATTTCCCTGTAAATTATGGGCACGAATGGTACCGTTGCTCCAGTTTCGGTTTGAGGTCCAAATTACACGAAATAAAATTTTATGCCTCATTATGACACCAGGTATTCGGGTCAACAATAGGCTCTACCTTTTCTGTACGGTTTTGTTTTAATATGGAGCAACGGTCCCTGATCCCAATTTAGCAGTTGGGCATCTTCCGTGCGTTATTGGAATCTTTCACTGATTAATACGAAGCTTGCCGTTGTTACGCTTATGTTTTTATGGGTTCAACACGAGTAGTTCGATGGTGGGATTGTAGGTAATAAAATAATAAAATAGGCTAACTGTTGTCGTAAACTGTAACATCTACAAATTGATACGTTAAATTTATTACTTTCAGTTTGGTAATGCTTGGATTCGTTGATATTCTTTTCGCTGGATGTGACGATGTAGTGATTCCGAAGAAGAAAGTTCAATTCAATTCAGTTATGAGAATGAAAATATTGAAGTTACAAATCGTAACGTAGCAACGGCGATACTGAAGATAGATTTATAACGTTGCAAAGGAAATATTCACACAAGTTGCAATTATAACTTTCCAGAAAAGAAATAATTTAACTCAGAGGGATTTTCCGTGTGGATCAGAGTCGAATCAGAGCGCGTTTCAGGCACCGAGCTCCATCAAAGATTAACCTTAAACACTGGATTCGGTGTCGTCGTAAACGTCGAACGGACCGCGTCCTGCAAAAATTATTAGCAATCTCTGATCCAATTTCCGTGCACTGCACTGCTTCGCGGAAATTGGCATTCTATACGTGGATTCGCTGGAATTTTCATCGATGATTTATTGTCCCGTGCGTGCAGAGGCACGGAGATTTTGTCGGCAGCCATCGTGAACGTTGCAAACACCACTGCTAGGACTGAATAAAGAGAATAGATCAGCGGTGCACAATCCGCGTCAAAGACATGGCGCAAACAATTATTAAGCTCAAAAATCAAGTTAATATCGAAAATCCAAACTCAACGTTCTCACTGAAACAATTGGCTCACTGAAAATCGAAATAAACATTGTAGTTATACCTTGGAAATAATATAAAATACACAATTCCTTATACGAAGTATTATGCAACTCTTCAGTAGGTGGCGATATGAACTTTATCGTCACTTCACGCAACTCGCAGTAAGTACTCATTCGTTTTTATATTTTTCATATGGATGCGCTCAAATGCACACTTTTACTCGTGCAACTAAAACATCATCCGCTGCATTTATTTTAAAATTAATGTCTACTGCTGCATCATTTTTTCCTACTCTGTGTTAATACCGTCAACTACTGTAATCTAGTCAACTTAACTGCTCGGTAGTTTTAGTGTTAACCCCTTGCCTTACAATACCGTGTCAGACTTGAGGCGGAGATTTCTAATATGGTTTAACAACCATAAATGTCATTGTTAGTAATTTGTATGGTTCCTTTACTGGTACATTATTAACGACAAATAGTTCTAATGTTCTTCGGAACTTCCTTTAGAAATACGAACAGACTCGGTCTGACCAACGCGAGACGAGCCATGGGCATCTCCATCTTGTTTGCATGCCTTGGCGAGAAGTTTGGGGGGGATCAAGCGAAGAAGGACCGAGCAACGATGCAATTTTTACAATCGCAGGGTCGTTTAAAATAGAGCAAAGTTTTTACGAGGTCCGTCGCCCCTTAAGAAAACGCTGTAATAGCGGCGGAAACGGAGTCCCTCGCTTTTTATGGTGTTATTGCACGCCGCTCCGTCTTTTACAGGGAAAATTTTTATCGTCTCCGGCCCTCATCGCTACAATGGCCACAGCTGCCAGTCGCTTTATCAGATTCCCGTGTAATACCATGGCTACCTAAACATATTAACATCGTCGAACAATAAGTAGCTATAGCATCCACTGGAAACGAGGAACAATGAGTTCTAACACCGTAAAAGAACCCACGTATTTGCCAACTTTCTAATACCTCGATGATCTTCGGAGTGTAAGCGAAGTTCGGCTACTGGCTGTATAATTAATATAGATGATTTGCTAGAACTATACAGGTATTAACGGTACAATGAGATCGAAGATAAAGGAATAAGGAGATTAAGATTGCATTATTGGATTCATAAAATAATTTTCATATGTCTAGCACAGAAACATACCAGATGGGTCAAAATTGCCCATTGTCATTTTCCCATTTATTAAAGAGATGATAGACACTTCTCTGGGAAATTATTAAAGAAACAGATTTAACAATACGAAAACTGAATTGTAAATAAACTGAAGTCTCAATACTCCTCAGTTTTCTATACAGGAAATTCGTAGAGTCAATTTAAGTAGTCTTAGTGTAAAGCTTTGCACGCCCACGGTGGAAACAGCAGTAAAATTGTATGTCTTTCCTTACGTTTCGAGAATCAGCTGATCACTTACAAGCTGAAAATTTCTATGATAATTTCAGAAGCTGAAACATTAATTTTCTCAATTCTTCTTTTCAAGAGTTAATCTTATTAGCTTCTAAGCACCTCAATTACGACTTCACTTGGGTTAGTCACGACAGTTTCAATCGACACCGATGTATAACAATATCAAACACTTATTTCCGGAACGTCCCCTTCGAATTCCGAGCCGAAAACAGGAAACTGGTGCGGATGAAAAAAAGGGAAGAAAAAGAAGCGAGCAACCCCTTGCGAATTCGGAGTTCATCAGCGCCTCGCGGAGGGCCAATTCGGCCGGATTCGCACTAGGGTATAACGACAGATAATTTCCTCCGGCTCGATGCATAAGTTGATGCTACCGGTGTGCCTCGTAAAAAGGCATCTGTGCCGAGTGGCTGCAGTGGTGGGGACTTCCCAGTGGCTGGAGGGATGATAGGCGGGGCCGGAAAGTCGCGTCGACCAATGGCGGGTCGGCACAGAAGGATGGTCGCCCGACGCAATGGTACTGTCTTATAAATTGATGTTAAACCGGCCCGACTTCTCAGTCGAACGTGAACGCTGCTTGTAGAGTTTTGACTCCGTAGAAGTCGGTTCAAAAGAGGACTTTTAGAGTATCGTTCAACAGACAGTTACAGTTAAACGATACAGTGAGAGCGAAGTCGTCGTGTGCGTTGTTTCTGCGAATACATGTCGGTTGTACGACACGCAAACACAGACGCTATCATCTACATTAAGTGACAACAGTGAAAAAGAGGGGGAGTTATTCCTCAGTGGACGTTCTACGAGGGAACATAGGCTCGCGAAGAAGAGATGCAGGGTTATCAAAGGAATTTCGAGGAGCAGCGCGACCAGAGGGAGGAGGAGACGATTGTCGTCGACTTGGTACCACCACAGTACCAACTCAGCCCACCTCACAGTCCTACACCTGGAAATATCTCAAAGACATCGGAGAAAGGTAAGATTCTTACAGTGTTTTGGATAGTGACGTCGCGGTAAACGCGCGGAGGATGAAGGAAATCGATAGAAGTATTTTCGAGCTTTTCTATCGTAAGAGGGTGGAAGAGAGGGATGAAAGGGTTTCTTGGAGTCTTCGTTTCGAACTTTAACCCCTTGTATTTTGATTCCTATTTTAATTTTGATGGATAGAATTAATCCTGACGTTAACAATTCATGTAAATGTATAATAAACTGTAATCATTGATAACGAAGGAATATTCATTCGGAATTAAAGCAATCGAGTAATATTAAGTTCGATTTGAAATATTCACGAGTCTGACGCGATAGCAGAAGGCAAAAGATCAAGAAATTTTAATGTAAAGTGTCCTACAAATTCAATGTTTCACGAACATTAGTATTTAACGGGGCGACGTGACAGTTCCGCCGCCGTCGGGAAATTGTGACTCGCGGTTCTTGTCTGGCCATTAGGAGGATCAACAATTCGGATGAGTTAATTGAGATGGGTATCTTGTATAACAACGTCGGGGCAGGGGACAGTTCTCGGGATTTTATTAAACGGACTGCGAAGATTGAAAATAAGGTCAGAACAGAGTCGGGTGAAAAGGTTTCCTGGGGAAGTGACCTCTTCCAGTTTATTACTGTGATTATTTTATGGATATTGCCTGGTTCCCGAAAGCAGCTCGATCCTAAAGATCTATTTATTGTTGGAGAAATAGGGTAATCAGTGGCGAATTTCTGATTTGCGCCTCCCATTTGCTTTCATTTTCTGTGAACGAAGAAATGAACGCAACCCTCGTAAAAGCGGTGTAGGTATATAAATTCATTGCTGCTCCCTTCGTGTCTTATACCTTTTACTGTTATTGCTTTCGAAAATGTTCATTGCTTCTCAACCCCTTGCTGATGACCGA
The DNA here is from genome assembly GCF_051020985.1 of Nomia melanderi. Lineage (NCBI taxonomy): Eukaryota > Metazoa > Arthropoda > Insecta > Hymenoptera > Halictidae > Nomia > Nomia melanderi. The sequence continues at coordinate 13,182,924 of NC_135012.1, read as the reverse complement.
GCTTGGGTTCACGAGAACCCGTAAGACCCTGTCGCACAGGAAACAGCATCACTGAAGCCAACAGCTTCATGTCAATCGTTTGATTTTCTGGTACATGTTTATTTACACTGTTCGACAATTACAAATGAATTTTGTATTGACAACACCGATTGATACAGTGCAAGTTGTCAATGTAATGTATGTAAACCAAACAAGATCAACGTGTTGTGAACTGAACGGAGTTGGTCGGCCTCGAAACTGTTAAATGTGCGATGGCGTATACGCTTGTGTCAATCAGACATTGCTGACACAACAACGTAAAGATCGTAAAAAAGATAATAGTCGTCGACTTAGGAACATTTACATGTTTAGTTTTAAACGTTGTGTTCGATCGTTCAAACTTGCAAACGTTCAAATTTTCAAAATTTCAAGCCTACTAACGTTCAAATCTTAAGATTCTTAAACTTTCAAACTGGCAAACGATGAAAATTAGAAAATTCCTATCAAAGATAAAGAATACACGATCCTTTCTCATTGATAAGATAAGCTTCAGAACCTCCGTCGGTAGACCGAAGAAAATGATGACGAAAGACACCCGGGGATCGCTGAAAGGAGTCCAGGTGAGGTCAAGCTACCCGCCGGGCTCTCCTTTCAGCCTCTTTCCGCCTTTTCTTCTCGCCCGCTGCTTTCCGTTCGGCGACAATATGTGTAACCGCGCCGGGAAAACAAGAACGGTGGTCGGGTCTTTCCTAGGAACAGTTTCCTCGTGACAAATTGCGGTGAAACGTCCCCGACACAAAACGGACACCCACGACGCAGCGGTGCGGCGTCCGCTGTTCCATTCGTTCGTGAGCTTGACAGAGTCTCTCCTTTAATTGCAGACACTTCGCCGACGCATCAACAGCAACAGCAGCAACCGTTGGCCTCCATGGACCCAAACATCAGACGCTATAGAACCGCTTTCACCCGGGAGCAACTGTCTCGATTGGAAAAAGAGTTCCATCGGGAAAACTATGTCAGCCGTCCACGGAGATGCGAGCTCGCTGCTCAACTGCACCTGCCGGAATCGACGATCAAGGTATGTATCTACATATAAAATAACACATTTAATCCTTTACTATCCAAATTATCCCTGATTTTTCACTCCGAAACTCTCACATCAACGTAAACGCTGAAACATTTGAAACGATCAGCTTCTATTCTGTTGATATTGTGGACACTAACATCGTAAAAGCATCGATTACTTTCAAAACGAATAATTATCACGAGATTATACATAGATTGTACAATTCTTACGAGCAGAGTGCATATCGCATTAAATATTCAGTAGCACCAGCGTTGATTCGCGTATAGTTCCACGTGTCGCTTCATTAACTTACTAGTGAACGTTTAAGAAGTGCTAAAATTCTACTGGCACGTTGTCGCCTTACGAATAATCACTCACAAAAGTTGATGAAACGCGCCATACAGCATCGGAACAGAATTGAACGTAAATTCGACACAGAAGCGCGAAGGGTTAATTGATAGCTGCGCGGCCAATTAGAAAACCGTTCTATCCCGGACCCCCCCGCCATCGCGGACTCTGTTTGCCGAGAGCGGGCAAACACCGGCGCGGTGAAGTTCAGTAAACAGTGACCTCATCCTCCGTACCCGCGCGTTGCCGTGTAGAAAAGTGTTCTATTAACACCTCGGTCTGTTTAATTAATACCAGTAATCGACGGTAGCCAGTAGCCCGAACGTTCGCGAGCGCGGCAACGCTTGGGAAAGCCTTGAGGTTGATGTCTCTCCGTTCTTCATTGCGCAATATTTCGAACAACATTTCTCGCGTCCGAACGCCATGCTGGGCAATCGAAAAAAAGTTAATTCGCTCGGTTACAGCGAGCGTTCCCCATCAGAGCAGATTAGTTTTTCGTTCGCGCCCGGCGAACGAGAACGCGGGACGTTTTTGCGTGCTCCGCCATATTTGATCGGCGATTATGTCTCGGGGAGAGCGAGAGGAAAGGAGACGCGCAAGGATTGCTGGGGGATTTCTTGCTCTTTCCATCGTCTTTGTCGTTCTCCTCTCTCTCTCTCTCTCTCCCAGAGCTGAGCAAACAGTCAATCACGAAAGGCAAACAACGCTGGCTTCCTTGGACTCCGCTTCGCCTCGATCCCCTTGATCCTTTTCCCGTGACTTTTTAATGTCTTCCGACCGCGACCGGTCGATCCGGTCGGAGGTGTTAATCACGTTAATTAGCGGTTTTCCCGGGCCACCTTTGACTTTAATGGATCCCTTAATTTCTCATCTCGCGCGGCCACGGTTCTACAATGGCTATAAAACCGCTGCCGATGGGAACGAAAATGATCGAGGTGTTAAACGACGGGTGCGCGTTCCACCTCGGGTCCTCCACTTTTTCGGGGCCGAACGGTTTTCTGATATGTCGCGGTCTGAACTGACTATTCTATATTACATCTCCATTGCTCGCGCGTTAAAAAACCCAAAAACCACAAGACCCATCAACCCCACCGACCCATTAAAACTCCTCGAAACCTCCAGAAACACCCTGAAACTCGTCATCTCTAACGAAAGGCTTGTTCGATTCCAGGTCTGGTTCCAGAACCGTCGCATGAAGGACAAGCGGCAACGGATGGCGATGGCTTGGCCGTACGCGATGTACACGGACCCAACCCTCGCGGCGACATTGCTGGCCGCAGCGACCGCCACGCTGCCGCCTCCGCCTTACCACGGTGCCCCAGGTCTGCCACCCACTCACCTGGCACCCAGCTACCCGGCAGCCGCCGCGGCAGCTTACTACGCCGCCAGGTACACGCCGTACTCGGGTGGAGTGCCGACGAGCAGCGCGTCGTCGCTGCACCGGCCTCATCCCCGCGCAGCGGCGGTGTACCCGAATCACGCTCACCTTCTGCAGCCTCACCCCTCGCTGGCGCCGCTACACTTGCCCGGCTTGGGCGTTCCTACGGTCGCCAATACCGCCTTCCCGGTAAACAACACCCCCACCACGGTCGCGACCAGCTACAGGCCGACCTTGCTGCCCGAGCTGAGTCCGGTGAACTCGGACGCTTCCAGCGACTGCGACTGCGTCGCCGCGCAACAGCCCCATCTCGCAGTCCACCATCATAACGGGCAGCTCATGCACGAGAAGACCTCGCCACCCCCGATGCCGCCGACCACGCACCCCTCGGTGCAAATCAAGCTCCCGACTGGGATCAGCCTCGCCGGACTGCCGACCGGCATGTCCACGATCGGGGCTTTCGAGAGCAAGACCGCTTACTCGGGACTGGGCTCCACGACCAGCGTCGTCCAGGCCAACAAGATGGAACCGCCGAAACTGTTCCAGCCTTACAAGAATGACATCTCCGAGAGGGCGTAAAACGGGATGGTTGGGACAGAGTTAGATGTACATAAGTAATAAGAGGTTGATGTATATACGCTGGACGTCGAGTGTTGCAACCTGTGACGTCGGTTCCGGATTTTCTAACGGTACGAAGGACCGAGATAGAGATAACGTATTAGTTGTACAATACTCCGCGTTGCCGGGAAGAGTCTCGGGAGAATGAGGATCTAATTGGTCTTAGTTTTGTATATGAACTCTCTTCGGTTTCAATGATTCGAAAGATTAGAAGGGCGCAGTAATAATTGAGGTTCGAATGTTCGATCGTTCGCGGCGAATGCCGCCGTAATGGCGATCTCGAGGCTTGAACTTCTTTTTATTTGAATGCATAGTGCAATCAATCCTCCCAGCTGATTGTCAGTATTCTTGGCTAGGGTGGGTAAGAGTGACATGGGGGAATAATGTTTATTTATGATATTGCTCGTGTTGATAAGAATTCTATTTAATTGTATGTACCATGCAATTCGAGGAGATAAAGTGTTTTTAGTCAGTAAGTTAAATCTATCGTTAAGTTGGACATTTCCTGTCGTGGAAATGAGATCCCAGTGCATTGTTTTATCGATTACATACCAAAGAATGTATAACTGTAAATGAGAACTTCTGCGGCGGTACTACGAGAAATGTAGTATATTTTTTATCCGAAATGAGTAGAATCAAATGGGTCTGTTCGATAAGTGTAGAATCTGAACATCCTGGGACTTAGACGGCTCTTCCTCCTGGCAACGATAGGAGTACTCGTCATTGTAAATTTGATCTGCGTTTATTTAGGGTTAAGTGTATCATACGTTCTATAGGCGGAAGTATGTAAAGAAAGTTTATATAATGTATAGCGTGTTCGAACTGCCAAAGATTCACGATCGAGAACTGAATGACAAACGTGTCGATCGGAAGTGTATAAAGGAATACTCGTACCTGTTCAACGAATCGCTGTGCAACACTTGTGTTACATACGAACGACGTGTCGGTGATCGCGTGTAATTAGTACCGTAGATATTAGGATCGTGTACAGTAGTAGAATAAGTAATTTATTATAGACGTTACTTCACTGTTTTGTAGAGGTTTCGTTCCCGCGTTTCTCGGCGAGTTCACGTTCTCAGCGAACGTGTCTCGAGGTAGACTGTTGATACGTATGCTTAAGGATCTACATGTCAACGTAAGAACGATGGAGACGAATAAAAGTTATATATAAACCATGAAAATGATTTGTGTCTATCTATTGAAATACCCTTTCCCACCCTTTGAACTTGATTCTTACAATTCGCACGACATTGATTTAATTCTTGCCTGATTTGGAGAAACTCTAGTTGAAATTGTAGAATATTAAAGCTTAATATTAAATGGTTTCATTCGAACATTGAAGATTTGAAGACTTTAACTCTGCCGATTACAGTACCAATAGAAATGTTAATGAAAATATTTTCGAAATGAGAGATCATCTTGATTTGCGAATAATGGATAATGAATTTAAAGGTAAAGTAATGAATTTAATTATAGGGTTCAGCCACGTTGTTGCAGGTTTGATTTGCTCTTAATTCAAGGGAGGATGGGTTGTAAACGACAACCGCAGCCTATTTTCGGCGCAGGCGTTAAATAAATCCTTAATAGTTCTTCCAAGACACGGTATCCATCAATCTGAGCTTTATTGCACCAGTATCAAATCAATCACTGTATTTATTTCGCCCCTCCTGTCGACGTTAGTAATAGCCCTGGCCCTTTCCCCCATTTTCACTGGATCTCACTAACACTAAATCGTAGCTGGATCTTATTGTCTGCGAGTGCACGTTACATCGGAACCGTACACACCGAAAATTCCGTGAATTGAAAATGATCGTTATTTAAACCTTCTTCGCTAATTGTTACACCTACTTCCATCTTATATTATAATAAATAATCAGTGTAAATCTATCTTGAAGTATCAAATTGAGATTACCAAGGGAAGAAATAATTCCTGTAAGAACAAATCACTTGACAACTCACAATAATCCTAGAATCATTAATTAAGAATATTTCAATCGACAAATAAGGAAAAAGAATAGAAAATCACATTTTTGTAGAAACGAATTAGATAAATAACACGTGTATTCTTATAAAATGCAGCAATGAAATAAAGAATGCAATTAAAAAGGGAAAGACAGACATTAAGAAGAAGGGGTGGTTTTCACAAGATGTCTGCGAAAGCGCACCGAATGCGTTCGTCAGATTCGCTCAGCCGGAATTTGGGGCGCCGGTGGCAATTAACTCTTCGAACGATTCTGGCGGGGAAACGAGATAATTCCGTATAAACGCCACCGGCTTAACAACCCATTGAGGTTTAACTATGAATCTACTGCCACCCGCGTCCCCCACGGTTCTCTTTATCCGACATCGACGAATTGTATGGCTCGTGGGGAACCACTGGGTCGCGCAAATATATCCTGGAGCGAGTGATAAAAATTTTAGTGGTAAATAGTACCTAATATTTAACACCGGAACAACAGTACCAGTCGAAATGGCGAGTCTCGGTTTTCTCATCTTGGGATTATTGATATCTCGAAAGCTTTAAAAGTCTGACTATTGATTTAATAGTATAAATGTTTAATGCTGTCAATCTACTAACTTGCGATCAGCCAACCCGAGGTAGAAATAAACCTGTCGCAGGGGATGATACCGTTAAACCGAAACGTCTCAATCCACGAAACATATTGAGCAACGTGTCCGACGTTCGCGACTAATCCTGGCTCCGTCCACGATTTCGACAAAGATTCGGGATCAACTTTTAATCCCAGCCTCATTTATCAACGGGAGTTGTAAAGAAGAAAATAAAACGTCGCCCCAGCCAGAGAGAGGTTGTGCCTCGTCGCGATCGTTAAAACAGTCGTGGGTATTCCAAAATACAGCCGGGAAATTTGAAACGCTTCATTGATAAACAAGAATGATGAGACGAATAATTGCCGGCACGGAATATTGAACGTTACTACCGTGTAGCTGAAAACGAAGAGACAACTTACCTGCAATATCGTAAACCCATAAAATCTCGAGCCCATCCGATGTTCGGGAGGTCAGTGCGGGATAAAAAAAAGTCGCAGCGCTGATCTTCCGCCATAAATATAAAACGAGCCGTTTTGTTGGTGGCTCGTAAAAAAATCATCGAAAAAATCTCGGAAAAAGACCGAATCAGCGGGAGTCTAGCTCATCCTTCGCGAGAATTATAAAATATTTAAGCGTTATATTATCTGGCCGGGAGAGGGCCTATCGTCGTAAAGTGTTTACTCATCTTCAAATGGTCAAATAGTCAGGGGGTTGACTATTAGCGCGTTGGATTTCCTCGCCCACTGGTTGGCGGGTCTTCCTGGGACGAGCAATAACGTTCCTGCTGGTCCAGGAGCGAATGATAAAGTTAACAGTAGTCAATTCCGGCGACCCTTATGTTTGTGTAAAAGATGATCGGTCGGTGAAAAATGTTCTTTTATTTTAGAAGGCTGATTTGAATATTTAAAACATAGTTCTATCAAAGTTAAGAACTGAATGTTTCTAAACGTATGAGTTTATGATTCCTTATCAAAGTAGCATTTATATCAAACGAAATTAGAAATTTATAATCTTACAATAAGAGAATTTAGATATTAGGTTAATTTAGAATAAGATCAAACTAATAAAACTTTAATGAAACACTTAATCAAATCAATAGGTTTGTATGAATATACAATTTATATTAAAATAAATTCCTCAAAGTATTCCAAGGACCGTGAATAAAGATCAACCGGTATCACAAGATCGATCATTTTCTTTCCGTGCTGTTCAGCCTGTGATCCAGCGGGTTCATCAAATATTAATATCCAATTTATACCTTCGACGAAGGGATCATCCCCCAAGCGAGCGGTCTCACCCTCCGAAATTACGTCGGGATCCCTCAGACGTAGCAGTTCGGTCACCCCCTACGTTTAGGTGGCGGCCATCTTTTCGAAGAATCACCGGACGATCCGTGGAACTGCATTATCTTATCTGACAAGCCATTAGGTGACGTTTAAACGGCTCCTTCGTAACAATCTATTTGCACTGTTGTTCGATAGGGGGATAGATAGCCAGCAGCATCCCTGCGCCAGGACAATAAGCATACGATAGCTCTGGACAGCGATAATAACGCGTTATTTATGGAGATACATGTGTTCGTGATGGATCTTACGCGCGAGGTGCAGGAGACGTTCAAAATGGCGGAGTTCCTTTTTGCACGACTTCTTCGACTTGTCAAATTCTGTACAAAATTTGCTTATTCTACTTTCATCTTATTTAAACTGGAAAACTGAGAACTCTTTTGTAAGATTTATGAAGATACACAGAGATCCACAGGAATGTCTTCGTTATTTCTGTCATCAGCGTAATTATTATCAATTATCAAAGCAGAAATTCCCGAAGAACAGGAAGCATCACAAATACCGGAATCAGAGAGAGGAATGCCAGGGAAGTCACGTCCAGCCACAGATTTTTCGTTATCGACGGTCGTAAGTGGCTTCGATGGGTTTCGCTGCGACCGCAGGAAGCGTTTCACGGCAGGATCTTTTTTGTCCGGCGGGAAGAAAGGGAAACCGGGATTTCTGAGGCGGGGTTAAACCGTGATCGAGTTTGTCTCGCCGCCGTAAAGAAATGTTGACAGCTTTTGGTCACGTCTCCATAGACCGCCCGCGGCTGCGAACTACGGCGTTAACATGTCCGCACGAGCTGCTCCGCGCCGAAAAACACGGAACCCCCCTTGGCCCGAACGTATCCCTTGCGAATCGAACACGGAATTTCACGCGCCGTGCACGGACATCCCGGAGCAGACCGGAAAAAAGTCCTTTTCTAAAGTCTGAAACGTTTCAGGCCCGGCTTGTTTGCTAAACACGGGTCGCTTCTGAAAGAATCTTTTCGGAACTTCGATTTATCTCGAGCGTAACATCGGGGGAAACGTGTTCGCAACGGTTCGATGCAGAGATGAGTGAGTTTGTTAGTGAATAAATTGTTCATGAAGGGCTAATCAGCTTCTTTCGTCGTTCCTTCAAGAAGCTTCTGTATCTTTTTAGTAGGATAGAGCGAGGCGAATGGGATCAGTTCAGATTCAACAGTGAAAATCTAATAGTTAGGACTGAGAATGAACAATTTTTTTTATAGACATTAAGCTTCAATATCAGTACATGGTTCACTATATAGCTTACTGAATTATAAAGTATAGTACAGAGATGTAGACGAAAAGTATATTTCGAGCAAACGAAATGTTGCACGAATTCCATAGAATATTCTTGGAATATCGTGTTTGTGAAGGTTTCGAAGCTTGAAGAATCGAGGTTTTGCAACTTGCCCGACGCGATCGATCCACGTAAAAGAGTGTCATCGATTCGAAGCGTTGAAACTCGTTCGACTCGGGTCCGGATATTTTCCGAAATGCCCGGGGGTGGTGCGTGACGAAGGAACATTAGGCACAATATTTGGGTGAAGGCAAACCTGTGGCTAATTGAAAAGTCAAAACTGCTGAAAGGAGCTGCTTGTTAGCCGTGAAAGCGTAGAGGCGTAGCGCCCCACGGGTCCCCTGCGGTGCCACTCACAAAGAGGGTGGTTGCTTCGCCCCCCGACTGTGATTGAACCATGACGAGAAGCTCACCTTTCCCTGCGAACTTTCAGGACCTCGGTACGAAGGAGCCTGGATCGAAGAATTTCTTTAACCCCTTGCCCTACAATATCGTGCCAGACTTTGACTTTGACGAACAACATTGTTTAATTTGTTTGAGAGCAAATTAAAAGAAACGAAAAGCAAAGGAGAAATAACAAAGAAGTTAGATCAGTCGCAATCGTTTACTGATAACGTCTATCAGTTCACGAACAAAACTGTTCATTCTCTTACGACTTAAACTACACGAATGACACAAACATCAATAAAATCGAAATATAGGATTAATAAACGAAACTATTTCCTCGAAGATACCGAAATAATCAGGGTCATAAAAATTTACAGTAGATCCGTTCAGCAATCCTAGCGTTCCATTGAATTTTTTCATTCTCCATGCCTACGGGAAGATAAAAGAAAATCTTCCCGTACCTGTAAAACTATCCAATTACAACCGCAATTATATTATCCAATAATAAGATTACTTAACACTGTAGTCCTCATCAAACTGAAAATTCCAGTGTCACACAGAAAGAATCCCAGGTCCATTTGGGTAGGGGACCCCCATAGAAGTCTGTTAGGCAACAGGAGCTATTGGCCGTGTTATACAGCCGGCAACAGCCATAAATGGTATTTACAAACCCGAAGATTTGGCTCTACCGTCGATTTTTTCTTCCCCGGAAGGACAAAAACGGGCCACCTTTTACAAGGCCCGTGAACCGTCCAGTTAACGCCCTCGTTCGAAGAAGTTAACCCTTTCCTCCCGTTTTTTTTTTCCATCTGCACAGGTCGCGAATACTTTTCGGAAGCTTCAACCCTTCGTTTCTGCGGAGTACCACTTTTTGCCCCGGTTTTTGTACCGTTTTTTCTTCGACTGCGCCTCCGTGATGCACAGTTTTTTGACCCAGAAAAAAAAGTACCGCTGCGGGTCTCGCGGGGATCTCGGAGTCGACGGAATACTGCCCGGAAAAATCGGAAACGAATCGTTCAAACGCGTTTTTCCAAGTGTTTCCTCTTTTTATTGTTGTAAAAACGTTCCTCGCGCAAACAGCGCGCGTTTTTACGTTGCGTCTGTTTGCCTCCGGGGATGATCGGGCTGCATCATGCCGGAGCAGAACCTTCGGACAGAAAAACCGACCGCTTTGACGACTTCATAAGTAGACGCGTAAACACGGGCAGCGCGGAGTTACAATTCGGAAATGGGATTCAGAATTCGTGAAGGAATGCTTTGAAGATCATAGAAAGGATAGGAGGAGGTGCAGAAATTTTGATGCTATTGTTGGGAGCGATTAGAGCGACGATGGTAACTTGAATTTTGTTTAACTGTTTGGAGAATGATTTGTGTGAACAGTATCATTTCACGATCGACTTCGGAATTTTGGGAAACCAAGGTTTTCAAATTCTTTAATCATTTATTTGACTAATATTAAATCTGAATGTCTATTAATAAGAAATCAGTAACTTTCCGATTACTACGATAGACGTTGACTACGAGGTTCCCACAGTGCACGAAAATGGCAGCGATTACTCTGCGGCATTAATTCCCACAGTAGACGTCTCCGGCGTCGATAATCGATCGACAATAGGACGACGCGGTATCGAATCCTGGGCAAGGAACTCGAAAAGATCGGTCACGGTCCGCATCGGGAATCAATTCAGGGCTAATATGGCGCTGTTATTTATTGGCACCCGCCGCATCAGGATTCGGCATGCTCGCCGTTTACGAGAGAAATATTATGCCGCGAGAGATCGAGCTGCCGATTAAAATCGGCGACCGTCCGCGACGAATTGATTCGTCGAGTGACGCAGGTTCCATATCGCCAAATATTATGTCGCTCTCCTTAATTCACAGACTGTTATTTTACCATTTAAACGGGAAATGATAGTTGACTGTGTAATCGAGGCATTAGTGATAAATCGACGATGAGAAAAATGCCTAGATGCATCCATTGTAAATTACAATTACAGTTCATTTACAACGGCCATAAATGCAGCAATATAATAGTCCTCCGCCCTCTCGCGAGGAATACATTAAAAAGGGTTAATCACGAATAATGTTCCAGTCTAATTCCGTAAAGCGGGATTCACTCGGTTTGTAAGAGACAACCAAATGACCGGATGGGCGCGGAACATGGACTAGAACACAAGGGGACGCCATAAACCGATGAAGTTGTACCGAAACTTCGGAAACGACTTTTCAGCGGGGTCCCGGACAAACGGGGTACGGAACAGTTCGGTAAAGGGCGCGCATAAAGGGGGTTAAAATCGTGTCGAAGGAGAGAGCCGCGAGGAGGCTGCGAGATATCTCCTCTGTCTTCCGTTTACCTCTCACGAGGCAATATTACTCGACCGGTGTCGCTCGGTCCTGGCGAAGGGTGCGACGGAGACGCTCAGAGAAACGGAAAAGGCGCGGCGGATAATAAACCAAAATAAAACCATTCGAAGATTTACTGCGGCAACAGTCTCCTCGTCACCCTGCGGGGTCGTTCTTCCTTTCGGTTGACTTGCGAGACGCGGCAACTTCCGTCGAAACCCACCCTCGGCGAGGCCATTGTCGTTTTGGCCAGAAATATGACAGGGGTGCAGCGGAAACGTTTCTAGAATCGTCGCGGAATCTTCTGAAACGCTTCGAGATCGATTTGTTTTGCTAGCAAGCGCCGACCAACGAGATTTTCGATTTTTTAGGTTAGGTCTAACGCTGGGAGCACCGCGCCCGACAAGATGGCGGGTGTGAGTTTTCTTGTTTCGTAATTATTGATATCCGAATGGTGTGAAGCATCTGAAATGATTTTAAGAGTAAGCAGGCTTATTTCAGTACTGTAATGAGTGTACGAAGAGATTCGGGGGAATCTATTGTTGCAATTTTTATTAGAATTTCGTGTTAATCGTGTTTAAACTCTTGCTGGGAATTAATTGAGAGATTCGGCGACGTCTATTCCTGTGATGCTGTAAGAAAGGGGTGACCTTCGTTTATCTTATTTAGTTAAGGAAGTTAATCGAAGGGTTCGTCGGTGTTTGGAAAGGTATACTATAGAAGCGGCATGGATTTTTGGGAAAGTTTGTACAGTGAATGCTTCCCTGAAGACCGATTAGGTATAAAATCGAAACGGTACGAGACCCGGTAAACGGCGACAGTGTAAATGCATAAACGCATAAACCATTGCACAGGCATTGAATTCTTCAAAAAAATTTACGACACCGATTGTGCCTATAGCCCGCAACTTCTGCAGCCTCACGTAGAAGAGCCACATTTTCTCTTAACTTCCGGGCGCGGCCAGAATCCGCAAACACACAAGGACGAACGGAGGTCTACCGCTCTGGCCAATGCGGTAGACCCAAATCCGTCGTATCTTCAGATTCTGTCAATTTCTAGTCTCCTTATCATGATTCTCCTCCAACCTGTGATTCTATGATTTCTTTTACAGCTGTGCTTGATAAGACTACTTCACCGTTCATAATTCATTAAGAAGAGAATAGAGCTGGATACTTATTAGATATCTGCGTTTACTTGGGAGGCTAACGATTGCTGATGTAAACATTTAGATTCGTCTAAAGTCTTCTTTCTCTGTAAATTGTTTTGAAAAAATTCCAAAAATGAACTGTTTGGAAGTTGTTCACAACAAGTGATATTGGTTAACCAAGTTTCTTTTCAATTATTTCGTGAAAAGTGAATCGTCTGGATTTTGTTCACAATAGGCAACGCAGGGTTGAAGGTAGCAGGACCGAAAGGGATCGAGGATTTCGAACGTTTCCGCAGATGTCTGTTAGGAGATGCGCGAAAGTGAGGGAGGTCAGCGCGACGGTTTCAGGACGATAATTTATTTGGCCTAGCCAAGATTTACGGCGTCCGATATTGGATAATGAATCAGGTCTCCCTTGATGGAATTAACTCACCTATAGTCCGGGACATTGCTCTCTCTTTCTTTCTCTCTCTCCCTCGCTCCCTTTCTCTCCCTTCATCCCTTGCTCTTTCTCCCACTCTTTCTCTCTCCTCTAACCTTTATTAGGTTCCACCAGGAACGCGAGGAAGCCCTTCGACCCGTTTTACGATCGACCCACGTCCTGATGAGATCTGCGGTTTTATGTAACTTTAGCTCTTTATATGTCGCCGGAACGACGCGCGTTCGTCTCTTATATCTAGCGATAGGCGCTAATTGCGGCCACCCCTGCCACCGTTTTAGAATCAAACAAAACCGACCTTCGCTTCTGGCAAATTCATTCGACAACTGACTCCGTGATTTTGCCAGAGAATTAAAGACAATTATTTATTCCATCAGAATTCGCTTCTTTCGATAAACGAATATTTTAATATTTGAAAGTATTCATGAAATTAACGAAAAAACAAATGAGAAATACATTTTTCATTAAAGTAGGTTAAACTACGATCACGATTTCGATCGAAGTGTTTTAGAAACCTCGACGTCGAAAACAATTCCCAATGAATCTTCCTTATGCTAACAAATATCCTACACAAACACCCCCGACATAAGCACAAAAATATTCATCCTCAGTTCATCCTTAATCCTAAAAGGAAACACTGATCTCTCGACAATATTTAACTGAACTTCGTTTCAACTTTACTCGAGACATAAAGTAACCACCGCATTTATTCATCCCCCGCACCCCATCCCAAACTTCACCTTACAAAATCCAAGCGAATACCTACATTAGATCCAAAGAAACCTCTAAGATTTGAAACAAAAGGGTGACAGGTATCAAAACCCTTCAATATCCATCGCAACAACCGAATCGCCGAAATGAAGGGTAACCGAGATCACCTTTGAAAGCCTGAACGAAGCTGACCGAACAACTCCGGATCTGGTAGCAACTCCTTTGCCTCAACCCCTTCAATTACCGAACCAATATGAAATATAATATTATATATTACGCTCTGGCCGGCGTAGACCCGCAGACAGCTCATTACGCCGTTGTCCCTCGCGAGCCTCCGGAAATCGGGCAGATTCGTTCCAGCCGTTATAAATAACAGGAAAACCGTGAAAAGCTGCTCCGCGGGCCCAAGCACGGTGCGTATAACCGTAACAGAACGCGCACCGCTCACCCCTCCGTCGATGAAGAGGGAACGAGGCAGCCCTAATAGAAGGTTTATTATTTTATGGGGCTACCTTGTTGCTTTGTGCCGAGCTTCCGTAAATCATCGAAATGTTGGACGCACGGTAGCTCTCACGCAAACCAACCCTCGGCTACGGTCCTCTCTTGCCTCGTCGTCTTTTCCCTCTGGCTCTCCTCTCTCGTCTGCCTACTCTTTCGCTGCGAGACCTTGACGGAATTGCTGGAAGTTAACGCGAACCGATACGCAGGGATCCGAAGAGGTGCAACGTGACGCAAGGAAGACATTGAGAGATATACCGTGGGTTGCGTGACAGTTCGAACTTTGCTGTTATTGATTAGGTTTCGTTTTATCGTCTTATTGTCGATATTAATTAACACTAGATTTACGGAGTGAGTCAATGTGACTCATCATCTTCTTGTGTTTTGAGATGAGTTAATGTCGTAGATATTAATTTTAAGATACAATCGTAAGGTACAGGGACGAAAGTGTCAGCGATAGCAACCCAATGAGCCAGCACTAAAATCGAAAGCGCAGCTCTAAGATTTACGAGCCGATATCCCCGGAAGTTGTGTATGCTTTACGGTCACCTGCTCTGAAGACACCTCCTACGAGGCAATCTCTGAAAATCCAATCTTCCTCAAATTCCAATGAACCTCCTCCAAAATTTGTACACCCCTTGTCATTGTCAGTAACACCTTCGAAAGAGAAGCCAACTGATCATGCTACAACCTATCGTTACTCGGCCAGCAACACATCAGAATTCACATACTGCGCTTGGGATCAAATTCAGACTTAACAGCAAGAAACTAATAGTTAAACCCTTAGAATCAACATATTCTTCATAGATTTCTCATTAACAGACATTCAGCTTCAATATAAGCAAGACAAATTCTTGACAAACTGAGGAACTTCGTTTCATAAGCGAACAGTTGAGAAGTGAACCGAATCTTTGAATAGAATCTCCTCTCTGAAACGAACAGAATTATTTGAAGCAACTGCCGATCATTCTAAGATATTCTCCGAGCGACAAGGACTAAGAAGAAGAGACGAACTCGTCGAGCAAGCGAACGCAATGCTTCAAACTCGATCGGCGAGAATTCGCGACTGATAATCGCCGGAACTTTCAAATGAGAATTCGGAAGCCCGGTAAGTAGCGAGCAGAGTGTGACAAAGGGCGACGTGAAAGGATCGTAAATGTTCCTTAGAACCCCGAACGACGTATTTATGTCCCAATAAAACTTTCTTCTCTTCCCGGTTTTCGGTCAAGGTCGCCCAGCACTGCAGCGTTTTCCTTTGACGCCGGAAAAGGAGAAAGAAGGGTGGACGCTGGATCGAAAAGTGGCGCGTGCCTGCGCCGCGGGGCGCCTGCTAAATATTTTGGAAATATTGACCGAGTCCCCTAAATCGGGAGTCGAAAAGAAGATTTATGCTGGTCCGACACTGCCGACACACCAACCCAGTTTTCTCTATTCGACTTTTCCCTGCGGAGGAGCGAGAACTGCGATCCACTCCAAGGACGAACCCTGCGCGTCCTGCTCCTTTCCCTGGTGCAGCGATCCTCGACTCGAGAAAGTTGCATTTCTTCGAGAAACTAAGGAACAAGTCGTTGGTACTTGAGAATCTAGAATCTAGAGACTGCAATAGATGCAATAGAGAATGCAATAGATATACTCATTAGACAAATGAAACAAAGACTAGAAAAAAAGTATATTTATACTACATAGATTTTGAATACTTCTCGACGACTTACTGATGTTCAATTTGTATAAATATCTGTTTTCACTTGTTCTACTATGTAGCAATCCTACATAATTTAGCTGAAAGTTTGGAATATCCGACATTATCCTCCCCCGAAAAGGGTTAAACCCGAAAGAAGAATCGGGTCGACCGAGACGAGGACGATCAGAGGGAAAGCGAGGAAAATTCCATCGAGCGGATCCGATGGAAGTGGGCAGACGGTTCGTTGACAAAACACTGTCTGCGAGAGTCACAACAAACTCCCCGGGAGACGCGGAATAATCCGGCGAATCGGGAGGAGGCTAGGCGATTCCCAGGAGGGCTTTCACCGAGACGAGTGTCAGGCCGTCGAAAATTTTCTCGTGTCCGGATTAGCAACGGGCCCACCTCCTGGGCGAGGTCACTCGTTATCCCGTAAGTACGGCACGTCAAAATATTGTGTCAAGGGCACCTGAACCATTGTCGGGCACCACGCCACGCTTTTGGGCCCGACACGTGGTGCAGGCGACGTTATCCTGCGACAGACAACGTCGATTAGAAGCTCTTAGGAAACTATCCTGGATAAAGAAATCGCTCTGGCATGGACGCTGAACTTTTCTTGGAAGGAATCGGTTCGTAAGATAACCCTTCTATTAGGGGAAGAGGTGACTGTCTACAGCAATCGGTGATTAGGCATTGCCGGAGACAAGGGAATTGTTCGGATTGTTAACGTAGACGCTTTCAGTGGAAAAGAGTTTCTAGAAACCGTCGAAACCTTCAATAAGAACAAACATAACAGGAACAAAATTTCAAAGACTCGTAGTTTCTTCAAAATTATAAGAAAAATCTCGTTTGTCGAGAGACTAGACGAAGATCAGGTTCAGGAAGGTTCGATTACGGCACTGTGGCCTCCTTATCTTCCAGTGAACCCCCGGACGGGGGATGAAACGAAGGACCGTACGTTCGCGGGCGCATAATAGCCAAGATGGCGGCACGCACTGTTATCACTCGTTCAGAGGGTGTACGCCAACCCAATTGGATTGGGTGGCAGCCAATACGGCGGCTCTCGTCAGCGATATCATCGCCCTCCGGCCTTTCCATTTTCTGAAAGAGCACCCCCGGAAAAGATCCCCGCAATCGATCTACTACGGGGATGGCCGAATCGTCTGGCAGGCGCGTAAACATCGCTACTGCTTCATTCGCCTCCACTCCATCACGTAGTACCGCTCGGAATTTCTAATTAACGAGAGAATCACTTCGGAGCTATTACGATACCAAGCGCTCAGTCGCATACCCTCAGAAATATATTTGAACATTTCCGACAGCGACGAGACTCGAGTCGAATGTTGTTTCTGTTCTCCTTTTCCTCGACGGTGTCGGTGGAAGATGTTTATCGATTACGTACACAACATTGATGTATTGCAGATTTGAAATTGTCGAATTGTTAATAATTGTGTTAACGTAGCCTTAGAGATGTAGCGGAGGCTACGGAAATTGTAATTTTTAAAGTGGATCTTCGAAAGAGGGATCGGTTAAATACAACATTCATCTGGAAGCTTCAAAACTAGAGTATTACAATCTGTATTCGCAAAGTTGCACGAGTCAAAATCGACTTAAACTAAATAATGTTTAAAACATTCGGTATCCCTGAAACTGACGTGTTCCATAAATCCGGTATTAAGTTGTACCGAAGATACGCACGAGATTCGATGAATATACGGTTCGCGAAACATCGTCTCTTTTCTATTACATTAATAAAAGGGAATCGATACAGAGGAGATGTATATTCAGTAAGAAATCAAACGACGAAACGTCATTCGCATAGAAGCATATCCTATCCAGTAGAGACGCAGGCGTTTTCCAGCGAGATGAAAGAGTAGCCTTTGCTTATTTATGGCAAAGCATGATAATGGCACGGATGATGGGAGCACCGTTCCTGGAACAAGTAGATTCGAAGTAACCATGGCGACGTCGCTGTGGCCATATTGGTCCTCTGCCAACTATCGATAATAGGAAAGATAAGAGTCCACCCCTGGGATATTTTATCGTTCCCGAAATGGCGACCGTGAGTCTCTGGACGTACTGGCAGCCCCCGAAGTTCACCGAACAGTCTGCTTCTTTGCAACCCTCCCGGGCGATACCGCGTCGAGCTATCGAGCCCCGATTCTCGTTCATTGATAATGCCGCTTCTTGTAATGGAGTTTCGCGTCACCGAGCTTAAGCAACCCGATAAAATCGTTCGCGATACCCGTCGGACAGGAACCCACTAAATTTCGCCGCTGAAGAACAAGAGAAGAATATTGGGTTAAGTACACGAGTATTCGGTTGAAGCGTGGAAAAGTAAAGAAAGCATCTATCTTCGAGGTAGTTTCTACATTAATGAACAACGCTATTTCACAACATTCTAACAAACCAAGGAAAAAGTAACGTAATCGCATAATCTTATTATACGCCGTTAATCTCAAACGAACCGATACAATACCTTCGATTAACCAACGAAAGCTATCGCGGCAAAGCATCCCCGACAATTCGACGCGTCGACGGAGCGTCATATAAAAGCGGCAACGTTCCCGCGCGGGGTTGGTTTCTTTCGCGCGGCTCCTCCGCTGAAAACTCCGTGTACGGATGGCAAGCGGTCGCCATTACGTGAAATAAATGCGAGTTAATTAAAGGGCGGAAGCAATTACTTGCGAATAAATCGCGGCCGTTAATCCGTTATAGCGCAGACAAGTGAAACTTCTCTCTCGCTCCTCGCCGGGCCGCTCGTCCCGCCCTCCGGCGCCTAGCCACCCTCTCTCCACGGGGGGAGTTTAAATGCGAGGATAGGGATTTGCGAGAACGACGCCGACGTCGGGGCGCGTTCGCATAATTGGCTTTGAACGCCGCCACCTGCGCCCCAACGCCGCAGCCTTACGTGCCTCCTGTACATGCCCAAGATATACACGCTCCAACACCGGCGAACGTCGACGGTGTTTGCCTCGAGGACGTATCTAGTCCTTCAGGATAAAGGAATGATACGAATCGCTGCCTAGTAGAAAATCACACCGGAACGGGCACCGTAGAATGTTTGCATTTGTTCAAACCTTACTGTCGCATTTTTCTAGAGCTCTTTTTCATTCGAACACCATGCTGATTTGTTACTATTTATTCTAATCCCTTGTTACTTGTTTCTTAACCAATTGAGATTTTAACCAACACAGATTTTCTCACGAGCAAATGAACTTTTGCTTCGAAAATAAAATATCATTTAAGCAATATTGCGTTGAATTTCATAGGAACTGAACAATGTTTGAGTTTACTCGATTTTATTCTGACAGCGTGAAGGAATGCGTTACCGAACGTTGGAAAGTGTGATGATATCGAAAATGTCTGATATTATAAATACAGTTCTCTGATCGAAGCGCAGCAAGAATGTTTGAAAGAGCTGTTCCAGGCGACTGAGATATTCGGGGATGCGTGTCTAACACGTCGGTACCCCGTAGACAATGGCGGGCGAGGGTCCTGCCAACATTGAGATGTTCGCGCTGTAATTTACGAGGCCCTGTTTGCCGACAAAGATTGCGGGTGGCTCTTGCGAAGCCGAGGAGGCTGCTGGAAAATGCTGCCGTGCTGGGAAATCGGTGTTCGTCACGGTCACCGTTTCAACACGATCGTACTGTGCATTATTGCCGATCATACCTCCATGAGGAGTAGAAAGTTCGACGCGGGAGCGCTGCCGATTCGCAGCTGCGTTCTACTCGCAAATCGTTTCTCGGTGCTGGCTAAAAAAGATTCTGTTCCCTGAATATTGTAATTAAATGTTAATGTCGATAATGTTGTAGTTGAATCGTTGCATTGAATATCGAAATGTTCGTAAAACGATCAAAATGTTTAGAATAGTTTATAGAATCATATCAAGTGTATAGGCAGTATTTAACACTGAACATTCAATTTCTCTGGAGAAATCGCATTTTAGATTCTACAAGAATTTATTGCCAACGATCTAACCGTAAAGTAACAAAAGCTGAATAGAATATTCTTCACAGAATCCTGAACTGTTAACGAGTTTAACAAGTTCGAGGTTTATTATACAACTATAAAACCCATTTGTGAGATAGACTTGTCATTCGACTTTATTGGTTTTCGACTGATATTTTTTAATTAAATAGAAACAGAGATGCTTTCAGGAGGGACTTGTGATTTATGTGCGATGGGTTACCTGAAGGAAGAGTATCGCCGGGTAATAGGGCATTCAGTAGCCGATTCGAAAGTCGATTTTTCGGGAATGGCGGACGACCTTGGCGACAAAGATGCAGGTAACAAGAAAGATGATCTATACTGAGGCCTCTGTTCACCGGTGAAAACGGCTTCTCTCATTCACCGTCATAAAACCGCACTGCAACGCGTTCGACGGAGAGCGTTTCCTTTTGGTGTCCATTTTTCGGTTCCGGGAGCAATGCGAGAGCTCCCCCGGCCATAAAACTACAACGTCGGTTACGCTTGCTATAATTGCGAACTGTGGCCAAGGAAATCGCCGGCTTCGACCTATGAACCGTCAGATCAAGCGAGAAGGACGGTGTAGCGGCGGATCAGAGGACTGACGAGGCTGTAAACTATTCGTGGAACAAGACGTTGTACTAAATAACTTAACTTTTCGAGGTTCTTCAACAAACAACGTCCAAAACCAGCCGAAAGAATTTGTTTGCGCCGTTCGGAATGCGGCAGATTAAGAACCAAATAAACTGGAAACACGTGGATTTCACTCCCCGAGAGTCACTAATTAAAACAGAAAATTGCTTTCGTTAGCCGTCACCGATTTCGAAGTGAGCGTCAACGTGTTAATAGAAAAATTTCGAAAAGTCAATTGGACTGGTCGGTAGCTCGTGTCGACGAAAACTTGGGGAATCTCTGATTCGTTCGAGTGAATGTCTCGGTGTCAACGGAGGGAACAATGAACGAGCCGATACGTTTCAAGAATCAATAAAAGCAACAATTCGTGGCTCTATCGAATAAAGTCATTCCGAACGTTCTGCGGCTACAGGGTAGTCCAGGTGGCTTGAAAGGGCAATTAAACGTATAAACGGTGGAAATTAGCCGCAAGAATTGGTTTCGAGACTGGGCAAAGGCATGCTCTGAATGGATCCGCGGGCATCAGGGCCATTTAACACGATGACACCCCATTTACCACCCCCGCAAAGAGACTGCTGGCTGCCGGCAAAGCCCTAAAGCCCATATGTCAGCACGTGCCGCTGCCCATAGGTGTTCTGTATCGTTAAACGCTCGTGCTGTTAGAACGACGGACGGTGCTTCCCGCTTATTCGTTGCAAACATCATGGTGTCACGTATCATGGCACGGCCGGAGAATTAACACTTTCAATTTCGATGATGACATCTCGATGTTCGATTCTCTAATAGGAAATTCATTTTATTCGCTTGCGTTCAACCTTTGTTCATTTCCTGTACCTTTTCGATCATTTTAAAAGTAGAAATCAGAAATATGATTTTGATCCATCTAGTAGATCCAGTGTTCATAAGAATAGAATATCTGTTATCCATTTGACCAGCTATCAGTCGTATTCTTAAAGAACTATGGTGAAAGATAATATTTGAAACGACCGGTACAAGTTCAAACGATCTATTAAGTATTGCAAACTATTTTATCGTTGTTCTATAAGGTAAATCTTATTCGAACGAAACGAATCCAGTAACTGTTTCCAATAGTTTCTGCTCGGAGCACCGGTATTATGTGATTCCGCGTTGAACACTCACCCCCCCCCCCCTCCCGCGCAGTACAGGATAACGGGGGATTGGTCGAAATCAGCGGATTCACGAATTCTTTCTTATTCCGTCCTAATTCGAGGGAACGACCGTCGTAAAACGAATCAGAGGGGTATCATACCTCGGAATTCCTCCTCCCGATTACCCTCTGGACGCTCGTTTTTGCTCCGCCCTGCCGGATTCGGGGATGAAAGGAGGAAAATCTCGGAAAACCAAGCAGGAAATCGTATCCCGTTGGAAAACGGTCCTCCCCATCTGGCCGTGCGCGCGACTACGTTCCCAGTGTTTCACTTTTTATTGAGTTATCGAAACTACCCCCGCGAGACAGATTCCCGTGCTGCGCACGAAAATTTTTCTAAAACGAGGTCCCGAGGACCTGTTCCCGATAACTGGCAATTTCATCGATCTGATTTTACGCGCTCGAATCGTCGTCTGGACGCTCGAAGCAACGAATATTCGCGAACATTTTATTATTAACCCTGTTTACGGTCCACGGACCCGCTGCGCGTTTAGTTCGAGTGTTGCTCAGAAAAATATCTGTACAGTGATTTTCTTAGATTTAAAAATTCTTTTCGAGGGGAACAATCTCGGTGGAATTAAGCAATTACGGTAAGTGAAATTAATGAAAATTGAGAAGTGATTGAAGAGCGAATGTGTTAATGTTACTGTGTGCTAAATGAAGAATAATTTTAATTGTATGATATAATCATTATTTTTTCAGTTGTTCCTTTGGTATCGAGTGAACTGCATTTTAAGTGAAATCGTCTGCATATTGACTCTGTATTTAAATTTTACTCGCGTAAAAGAAGAAACGTATACTTCATGCAATATTGCATCAGTGAAAAAGTCTTTGTCGTATTTAATTAGTGTAGTCGATACTTTGTTGGCATTTCACGAAATACAGCTAAGTTAATTGATTATATTGAACATTTAATAATTATTAACATTTTAATTTCTAAGTATGGTACTGAAGGCGCCATCTGTTCGAGAACCCTGGAAACTGACAAGGTCTAAACCGATGGTAAATACGTGTTACATTTTGTTATTATATTATAATAAAAATTTGTTCGCTATCGCCTTAATAATTTACATATCAAATTTAAACAATGTGGAATTATTTTCTCTTAAAGAGTTTTTGATAATATGAAATTTTTATAATAAGCTTCCCTTTCTTTTGGCGGGAAATTCAGCAACATCTTAGTCTCAGATATTGTAGGTTAGAAGAATATATAATACAATTTATAATATATTTACTAAGACTTGGTATAATAATTATTCATTATATATTCACATCATTGTTAATTAAAATAAATATATAATAAAATTCAGTAACTTACTTTGCTTGAAGGGTTGAATTTGTTACATTCGAAAAGCGACTGTTGAGGCCCTCTCTAGGCAAACGAGTCCGGTTCCGGTTTGGTCTCTTTTAATGCTTGACAGATTGGCAAGATGGTGAGTTTTACGTAGTGCTCAGTAAAATCTGTATTTTTCGCGTGAATCTTGCGTAATATATAGAAAAACATAACTGAAAATCATAACTTGTTTACCTGTATATTCAAGTTTAAGAATATTTTTGAATTTTGTAGTAAAATGGTATATTTCATGCTGTTCATTTAATGCTCGATATCTTCCATTCTTATTGTGTTTTCTACTTTGCTACATATGTGATTTTGTTATAAAGTCTTATCTTATTTTCTTTGTGATTTATATTTCTAGTAATAATAGAGTGTGATGAATTCAGACAAATTTTGTAACAATTTTGTAACAACTTTGCGTATAGGTTAACTCATGCGGTAGCTGTAATGATAAACAACAATTTTTATGGTGGTTTTCAAATTAATTAATATTTTACTTGTTTGTTCCAGTCGCTCGTAATTCCAGAAAAATTCCAACACATTCTTCGTGTCATGGGCACGAATATTGACGGTAACAGGAAAGTCATGTTCGCTATGACAGCAATTAAGGGTGTAGGTCGTCGTTATGCAAATATTGTTTTGAAAAAGGCTGATATCGACTTAGACAAACGTGCTGGAGAATGTTCCGAGGAAGAAGTAAGAACTAATTTATACATACTTTTACAAATGTACTGTTAATGTTATCAGAAATCAAACATTCATCTAACTTTATAATCTTTTATTTTTTTATATGGTATGCTTTACAAAAGTATTTTATTTAAGGTAGAGAAAATAGTTACCATCATGGCTAACCCTAGACAATATAAAATCCCTGATTGGTTCTTGAATAGGCAAAAGGATATTGTTGATGGCAAATATTCACAGGTGAGTTTAACAATAATGTTAATGTAATGTTAGTGTTACCAAAGATCTGTTAATTTTTAAGGTTTAAAAGAAAAGTAGCACGTCTTCACGACTAATCGTATGAATTTTTATATTGATTAGATGGTAGTCGTGCAAGATAAACTGCACGGCAGGTTGCTTGTTAACATTAATATGTTAACTGACACCCTGATAATTGATCTAATAGCGTGCAACATTAAATTTTTTCAATACTCTATTAATAATGTTACAATGACATACTTTTTATAACACTTTAAGAAATAAAATATTCATCTATTTCAGCTTACCAGCTCTTATTTGGATTCTAAACTACGTGAAGATTTAGAGCGCATGAAGAAGATTCGTGCTCATAGAGGTCTACGTCATTACTGGGGTCTCCGTGTGCGTGGTCAGCACACAAAGACCACCGGTCGTCGTGGACGCACCGTTGGTGTATCGAAAAAGAAGTAATTTTATATATCTTTACTTATCAATAAATTTATAAAACAAAATATTCTGATAATTTATTATTTAAATGAATAATCTTT
The DNA here is from genome assembly GCF_051020985.1 of Nomia melanderi. Taxonomy (NCBI): domain Eukaryota; kingdom Metazoa; phylum Arthropoda; class Insecta; order Hymenoptera; family Halictidae; genus Nomia; species Nomia melanderi. The sequence continues at coordinate 13,158,571 of NC_135012.1, read as the reverse complement.
ATTTAAAACGAGGTATTCATTTTATTTATATTATAGAAGATTTCAACATACAACAAATGTAGATACAAGTTCTTTAGCTGCATTTGATTTATACTTATACCTATGGAATCACTTCTTAAAGGGTTTATATTGTTGCAAAATTGACCGTTCGTTTCTTGATATGCAATTAATGTGCTAATAACTTTTCTTTTTCACAATAGTTTGTACTATTATATATATACTTCAAGAAAGAGAAATACACTCTATAAGGAAGTGACTTGTTTTTGTAAATTTACATTTAAAGAACAGGGAGAATTTCTCCAACTTATTGCACAATGTGAAACACTTGTAATATATTGACAGTGCATAAGGCAGTTTCATTTCACGTTAAAGATAATAAAATGAAACATTTCAATGCAATGGAATGTGCATTAATATCAATAGAATTTTCATTGACAAACAATTAACATTTCTAAATATGCTTTTGGAACTTTTCCTCGTTGATTTCCCCTTACACCCATCATGTAGTCTTCATCACCAGGTATTTGAAAGACAGTAACTACCTAAAAGATGGAGTTAAATCTTGTAAAATTCTATAAAACATTATCGATATATGTAGTTGGAAAAGCTCGAACTAAAATACCGGGAAAGCTGGAAAGATGTTTGAAGATGTAAACAAATAAAATACATTTAACGAGAAGAAATGATATATTTATTTGATACATGCAGAGTTCGAGTAAATGTACATATACGTTCGTTTATATGTAACTTACTATATGCATACGCATAACAGTAATTCTTAATACCAAACAAATATACAGACATACCAGAACAAACGTGTGTAATAAACATCAAGAATAAATTTAAGAAAAATAGGAAAGCGAATATACAGACATAAAATTTAATACTAAATTATGTATATCATGCACGATTCTTAAGAAAATAAAATACCAAATTTATAAAAATGCAAATTCTGGAACAAAAGATAATTAAACTAATTCGATATGAGTATTGTATATGTATACATATATATATATATATATATTATATACGTATTGTATTATCCCAACGCATTTTTATATCGTCCTCTACTTTACAAGAACTCGTAACAATTTCGTAATGCATATATCTATAAAAATTTATTTACATTACTACCTTTTCAATATTCTATTCCTATCTTACATCCTTGAGAAACAGCTTACATAAATTCTAATAATAATTTAAACCTCAAATATATAATAGTATGCTATAAAAAATCAAAATGAATTGAGAACATTGCACTGAATTTATGCAGCCATAAAATGCATAACTTTTTCAATTAGATATACTAAGAAATGCAGTACTTATTAATAATTCGAATAATCTCTAATGAAACTTTCAATTACATTTTCAAATTAAATAACATAAATTTCTTGTAAGATCAAGTTAGTTGAATTATTAGATCATCGGTGCATATGAAATAATGTTTTTATATTTTAATTAATTTAATTAATTGTTTATTGACATTTGATAATAGAAAAGTAAATAGAAAAAATATTTTTATGTTTATCGAACATTTTTATAATTTTCTTGAAAATAAATTATTTATAAACAATTAACTTTAATGAAAAAAAAATATCTCATATGCACATACGTAGCATGAAATAAACTTCTTAAACAAAATTAATTAAATCTTACAAAGAACGAAGTTCTTACATGAAACTTACTTTCTGTAACAAGTCATGCCATTTGTTCGGCTACGTTGCGAGCATGCTTCTGCTTATCTAAATCACAAATTTTGTTACCTCGTCTTGATCAACGCTTAATTCGCTAGAATCCTTCGCTTCATAATCAAATAGTACCCTTGCACGTTCCTGACCATTTTCCGCTGATACATTGGAAGTTGGTGGGGTAGTGGGGTGATAAGGGCCCCCAGATAAGCTGGGTAGGATAAATTACAATTTGGATAAGTTTGGTGAATATGCTTTTAAAATTCGGTCAACTTTTGTTTGCGTTAATATTGTACAAATTTCTAAATGATATTCAATTTGTTCAATCTAGTCACACTTTGATATATGTCAATGTCACAATATAAGACTTTATTAAAATTCTTTAGAAAATTTACTTCAAAGAAAAATTTCAAAGACTTCGAATGAGATCTTGTTTTTAACGCAATTTATGTAACGTATGATGTACATGCTAGATAAAACTGAAATGAAAAATGTTAATAACATAAAGAATAAAAGCACAAGCAATTTGGCAAATAGGACGACATAAATATTAACTAGACATTTACAAGATACATTGAGGAAATTTCGAAACAATATGATTATTTAATAGACGACTGTTAGCAATTAGATATTGTTTTTGTAGGAACATAAACCATTAAATTCTACATCAGTGCATTAATACCAACAAAATGTAATAACATGCATCGGAATTAAACATTGATTAACTACGAAACAAATTCTTAGATACTGAGTTAAATATTGAAACAGAAGTATTAACGATGTAATTTTAATTATATTATTTGTATTCTGAATATAAGCTTTATTCAGACTAAAAGCTTTCCCGTTTATAAAATAATAGTTTTTAAGCATTTCATAAATATAATTTATTGACTGTTTTCTGGTAATTACAAGTAATTCAATAGTGAGATAATAGATTAAGCATTATTTAACATGTCTATAGAAGTATTGTAATAGTTAACAAGTATCTATATAACAGAGAAAAATTTCTGTGCCCTATGCTCCTCTTTGCTCTTTCCTTGATAGATATAACAACTAATTATTGCCTTTTATGTGTGATTAACACTTTCTGAAATTAAATTTTCGAAATGTCGGTATCAAAGGTAGCAGTAACATAGTTAGAACCAGCAAGTGGTGGATGTACAGATGAGTTTTGGGATTGTGTGGGTGAGGGGGTTAGCTCGATCACATCTTCGCTGTTGACTCGCAGCAAAGGACTCGGCTGACGCGCCCTGCAATCCCAATCATGCAAGCAAAGATAGAGAATAGAAAGAATACGTTAGAAGTATAAATAAATATAACAAGCACCGCGCAACAGCAAAAACAAAGATAAACATAAATACCATTTAACGGTACCTATCAGAATTACGATATTTACAACGAAACTGTGTAAATATATCTCGTTTAAAAAATAAAAAATAAATGCTACATACACCACTTTGCAGAAGTAAGCAGAGGTCTAGAAAGTAACACTTGTAACTATCTACAAATCATGATGATCTTTGCGAATGAGTAATGGTTCTATAAGCTTCTTCTAAATACTTTTATATGTCATAAATGACAGTGGTTCCTAAACCAATAATTGTTGAACATTACTCACTCGGATCACCAGAGAGTGGGATAGCTGTACAAGGATAGTGCAGGATAATTAAAGAGTTCAAAGAGAATATATTATAATAAATGAATGTGTTATCTCACCCAGCTAATTCACGCTGCAAGTCTTGCATTGTTGCATGACACTGAGCATAATGACGCGTCTGTGCTTCGATAAATTCATGTAAGCAACGCAGGTGTCCAGCCTGGGAACTTGAAACTCCTTCCAATAGCAGTTTCACTATTTCTGCTTGGCGATCAAAGTCTGACTGTGCTACCCTTAACTCCCTCTCTGCCTAAGTAGAGCAATATACAGTTTTATTCCTTGTTATTAAACAGAAATCGTTGTACAATTCCTTATACAATTTGGGAAAATCATTAATAACAAATAAAAATTATTACATGAACTGTGAACGTTTGTATACTTTCAGTATACTTAAAACTGTGAAACGCTGAAGTCTTTACTTCATTGTTATTAATCATTTTTATTTCATTTTACCTTTTGAGAGTAAAAAAACATATAAATTTGTATAAACGTATGCAAATTAATGATGAATATACCAAGAGGAAATACACATAACACCAATGATCAAATTAAATATGAGGTATATAAGAATAATTATGCATTGTACAATGAATAAAACAAATATAGAAACTTATTTCATTCAGTGCATCCACTGTACCTTTAAATAATTTAATTTGGATAATATATAAAATTTAAGAAGCAAAATAAAATTAGCTACGATTTTTGAGTTGACAGAAGCATTAGCTTCATCAATACCTGATCAAGTAACACTTCAGGTGATACGCCAGACTCCTATTAAATGCAGCAATGTACAGGACAAAACACATAGTAAACGAGTATAGCACACAATTGAATGAAATAATAAGTGATAGAACTTACACTTTGCTGGCCCAGCATGCTTCTTGCTTTTCTCACTCTATTCTTACATGCATCTAGGTCCAATCTAAAAAGATTATTAATGTTTTAATTAAAGTCATACATTTATGTCTGAAAAGAAATTAAAACCCATACCGCTTATTTTCCAATATTGCCATTTCTTTGCTAACAGTTTTCATTTCTCCTTCCAAAAACTTTCTTAAGGGTTGTATATAACAATTAGCTGCAGTGCCAATAAAGTCTCTCTCAATTTGTCCTAATTTCTGCTCACATTGACCCACTTTTATTAGTGCACTACCTAAAATGAAAACATTGAAAAATCCAGATATAACTAAGTTTAAAATTTGAGGAAGTAAAGATAAAAGTTTAATATTATTTTAAACAGGTCAGGAAAAGCATATACCATAAGCAATTCCTGGGCCAAAGTCATTTCCTGCCTCTATCATGTCCATGCCCACATATTCGAGATTACTCAACCTGTTAGGTTTCTTCTTATCAATCTTCTCATAAAAGAAATCTTCAATTCTGTTGCCTATAATAATATATATCATTTAAAATAAGCATACTGATTTAAAATCTGTTACAAACAAAAGTATTATGATACCTGGATTTGGAGTAAGTACCGACTCCATGTTCCTAAGAATTTTTTCAGTCCATGTTTTAGTTGCATTTGCTCTTTCAGCAAGATGCTCTAAATGTGCATCTAATTCGGTTTTCTCTGATGTTCCCAATGTTTCCTCAGTTAACTGTAAAAAATGTTAATCATCATATGACTTTCATATTGCATTAAATGAGGCCACTGAGATACCAATTTGCTTTCATAGTCTTTTAAATTTAAGTGACTCCTTTAAAACATCTAAGAATGTCAAACTACCAGCTTGCAAATAAAAGAGAACATCAGCCTTAGTCATTCCAACTTATTTGATATGTTCTGAGTCATCAAATGATTAAGTATTTAGCTTACGAATACAGAATGTGTTTTAACAAGTCTGCATAAAGTAGACAACGCTTAATCTTAAGTGATACTACCAGAAAGTGGTAGAATGATAAATGGCACAGCACAGGGGAAGATAATGAAAAAAATTAAATACATTCACTAACCTCAGTTTTCTAGTAATTAAGTTTAAACTATATAGACATAAAGTACAAAGGAAAGTTCACAGATTGCGAGTACCGAATTAGATAGACTGTAAAATGCTCAAATTCGTAAAATCAAAATACGGAAAATACTGTCAATTCGTTATTATTGTATTTTAAATTTTTTCTTCGTTGGAAAAAGAGTACAAAATGTCAGAAGTGACAGCGTTCGGTCAGAAATGATCAAAGGCAATCCGTTCTTGTCAACAGGAATTTGTTTAATTATTATAGTAGAAATTATTTACCTGTACAACTCTACTAAGCGCAGCACCAGCATCTTTTACCAATTTCTTTACGTTAAAATCCATTTTTCACGACTGCTTCGGTACGAATCTTCTATAATCACCCCCTGCCACTCTTTATTTTCTATCGACCGCTAACTCTAACTGCCTCCGTGAAGAGGCGCTTCGCAACAATTTGCGCAACATAAATTGCAAATTTGACTGGAACGAATTGTGCAAAACAAATATTATTGTAAATTCTATAAGCTTTTATTTTCTATAATAAATGATGAATTGTCTGTTATCGTACTATTATTTGCCATTTAATATAGTAATTGCAATTAGCTTTATATTTTAACTTTGCGAAAAAACAAAGAAGTTCGATTTAATATTAGTCGAGATTATTGTCAGTTTCTGCGTTCAAATATCATGTAGAAATATAATATTATAGGAATAGATTTGTGATATGCTTTTCATTATTATTTAATTTTTTAATCAAATCTGCGGCTGAAGGGTATGTTGGTACCACCTAGCGATGTTAATGTGGTACTAATTCCTGGTTGTGAATTGATAGCTACTGCCATCTGTCAATAGAAATAAAAACCCTATTAAATTCAATTTCTAAATTATAAAATAACTCTCAGGGGCAAATTTAGAAAAATATATTAAACATGTAAATGATTGTAATAAGTTGTTAGCATCCGAAAACCATCATTGAATGTCACAGTGTGAAAAACTCTTATTAATTCCTACATTGTATCAGGGGATGGATAATTGTTTCGATCGTCATAATATATGAGAAGTCCGAAAGATTGCGCATTGTGATTTTCATATCTGAGAGGGAAGAGTTAAGTTTGGAATTCGGAGTGTCTAATTTTTAATGATTTATTATTTAAAAAATTACTCATGCACGGTGTGATCTGTAAAGCTTTAAAACGGTAAGTCAGACATGAGAATATTACACAAAATGTGTGTCGTGTCGAACTTTTAGTTTATATTTAGTAAACAAACATGTGTTAACCTCGCGTACATTTAACGTAAGTGGATGTATTCCACGTTTCGCCAACGTTAATCAATTTTATGAAACATCAAAGTATTGTTGAATGAAATTCAATATGTCTAGAGGTATATTTTTTAATAATATCTCCTGAGAATACGTAAACCTTATTTACAAATATACCAGCAGAGTTGCTATTAAGTTTGATTCAGACTTTAGACAAATGATATTTGTTCTTATATAAATGAAAATAAAGCCCTCTTATATAGTCACCGAATCTAAGTACTATATTGTGACTTATTTTTGAAATGATGCATATGTAGGTTTCACTCAAAGAAGCTGTTAATGAATAATCATACAGATTTTAAGTCTTCTTATAAAGCATTATTTGTCACAAAGAACATCACTCAGATTGCCATATTAGACGAGGAGAAAGTATTTAATATTGATATGGTAAAGCCAGAATTACATACACTATCATGGCTGTACAAGGCTGCTCCTTGTTTTCCTGTAAATGGATCTAAGGTAAAGATACAAAATGAATACGCAAAAGACATAGATGTTATATTAATTCTTTTGTTCTAGATTAAGATAATTCATGAACCAAGTATATTTTATTCAACCCTTCTGGAAAAATGTAAAAATGCAAAGAAAAGAATAACATTTGCATCATTATATTTAGGTACAGGAAAGTTAGAAACAGATTTAGTAAGTTTATTTGATAAATGATATTACAATAGTAACAATGTAATCAAAGAATTTTATCTTTATTGTATAGATACAAGCTATAGATGAAGTTTTGACTTCAAGTAATGGCAATATTGAAGTGAAAATTTTATTAGACTTCATGAGGGGATCTAGGGGTAAATTAAATTCACGTAAAATGTTGAAACCATTACTTAACAGTAAATATTGGCATTGCTGTCAAATATTTTTATACCATACTCCAAAGTTACGAGGTATCTTAAAGACGATGATGCCAGATCGTGTGAATGAATTAGTCGGATTACAACATATGAAATTATATATGATAGATAACGATCTAATAATTAGTGGGTGAATAATCAAATTTATAATTGTATATAAGAGAATTTGAATGCATTAAAATTGAGAAATGAATCATTTTTAGTGCTAATCTTAGTAATGATTACTTCACGAACAGACAAGACCGTTATTTTGTAATTGAGGATTGTAAAGAACTTTGTGACTTTTATAATGAGCTAATTGAAAAAGTAGGGGAATTCAGCTTTTTGCTTCAACCAGATGAAAGTACAGTATTAAGTCCCACTGCAAGTAGTCATCCATTTAAAGGTAATCGAATTAAATTCATTGAAGAAGCTGCATATAATGTGAAGGAATTTTTCCAAAGAGAAATGGACAAATATTCCAATACTGAAAAAATCTGTAAGTAAATTTTTATTTTAAATATGTATGTATATCAGCATAAATGGTTTAAGAGGAAATGTTAATTAAAATTATTTTAGTAGGCAAAGATTCAAATGTGGATACATGGGTCTTTCCTTTGATTCAAATGGGGCAATTAAATATTTATCATGACAGTCAGATAACATTAAAACTGTTACAAACTGCACAGCCAGGTGCAACTCTTAGATTAGCAACAGGCTATTTTAATTTAACTTCAGAATACAGTGATGCATTACTTAAAAACTGCCAAGGAACGTGTCATCTTTTAACAGCACACCCAACTGCTAATGGTTTTTTCTGTAAGCTAAGATTATAAACATGGAAAAGTAAAAATTTCTTGATGATTTTGATTGGTGAAATTAAAAAAAATAACAATGATATATCTAGCTGCAAAAGGAATTTCTGGAAGTATTCCAGCAGCCTATACAAAAATTGAGGAATCGTTCATTAAACGTTGCAATAAGATGGGACAAGAAAAACGGATCACATTATGGGAATTTATGAAACCAGGATGGACATATCATGCAAAAGGATTATGGTATTCCTTACCAAACCAAGAAAAACCAAGTCTTACGCTTATTGGATCGCCAAATTTTGGTAAACTTTAAAATTATAAAAGCACGTAGCTTATTTTTAAATAATTAATGAAAATATCACTTTCAGGTTACAGATCAGTAAGCAAAGATTTAGAAACTCAAATTGCTGTAATAACAAAGAATCCGAAATTACAAAACGAATTGCAGAAAGAATACGAACGATTATTTGCATGCGCAAAGCCAGTAACGACAAGAACATTTCACGAACAAAATAGAATTGCACCGGCTTGGGTATACATGATGGTGGTTCTGTTTCGATATTATTTTTAGAAAGTATGTCATACTCCCTGAATGTCTTCTGTATGTAATTTAAGCCGTATTTAATTAATACAAATGAAGTTAATTTATTTGAATTCGTCTCAGTAGATAATGAAATGTGTTTATTGTATAAAATAAACATGTAAATAAGGATTATCCTGTCGGATTATTAATTTACGTAGTCTCTTCATTTATATAATGTACAGTATATTTAAGATTAGTGGAAAAATATAAATAAAAAATCTAAGTGTCCCTCTCCGTTAATAAATAGGATTGAATTGATAGATCGAGCTATATGGGTTCGATAAATAAAAAGTGCATTGTTCTGAGGTTACACTGATGATAATTATTTGTTGATTGACATACTATCCTGTATGGAACGTGATAAAACTTTATGGTACTATGATTGCGACGTTTTATACGAAACGTCGATACAATAGAAACAATTCCAATTAAACTGCAAATGTAATATAAGAGAAATTGTTCATAACCACTTAGAATAGTCATTGTCCACTATTGGGAGTCACAATTACTGCGACTCCGGAAGATTTCTGTTTCGATGACACTTTGCACAAATGATTGAATTGGTTTTGCACTAGAGATTTCCAGAAATGGCAGTTAGAGAAAAGATTTTCCCAGAAAGTTTTATTTGTCGTCGATAACGAATGTTTCCTCCTTGACGAAAAATTCAATTACTTCTTCTTCTACGTTCTTCGAATCAGAATCTAATTCATCGGTATCAATATCTGAAAAGGAAATAATTTCAATGCTGTAAATTCTAAATACTATACTAGAGATTAGAAAAATTACTGTGTTTACATACTATTGCGTAATTCTAAACGTCGTTTCTTTTGATTGTTCCATTCTTGCACGCGTTGCGATCGGTATTCATCGAACGCCTTCATGGCTGCGCACCGTTTCTCAATTAATTCCTACAAAACGGTTACATTAACAAATGTGCTTTTAAGTACATATAATACAAACTATAATTAAATACCTTCGAGGCACGTGTTAATCGCATACGATCTTTGCTTTCGAATTGTGCAGAATACTTCTTCAAGTTCTTCTTGATTTCCTTAATTTGTTCTGGCGTTAATAACGTTGGCGGCCTTGGTCGCCATAGCAGCTGGTTAAATTGATTAAGATTAACCCTCTTCAAGATACGTCCTTGGAAAGTCCATATCCAGTATCCATTATCGACGCTAGTTTTCCAGCTGGAAACCGCTGTTACAACATATCTATAACAAGAAACATGATTAAGTAAATTTTGCAAGGACATTTATTTAAATAATAAGTTTATGCTTCCGTTTACGATAAAAATACGTTCTCACCGTCCAGTAGGATCCCATTCCACATCCGAAGTTTGATAATGGTCAGTCGAATTCATAACAGTAAAATCATTAGTATCAATAAACTCTAAAGCACCTGCCATGGTCGTTAATCCCGCAAGTACGATAAATTGTCCCGAAGGTGACCAGAACAAATGATTGCAAGCTTTCTTCTCCAATTTTTCTGTTAAACAAAATAAATATTATAGTACATATTTGTTCTTGTGACCTTGTCAAATATTTGATAATTATGAAGACTTACTAAGAAGAGCAGGTTGATGACCATACCGCACTTCGTAGAAACTAACGTTAACACTTGGAATCTCCCCGTGAATGATAGCAAATTTACTTCCAACAGGTTCCCAGGCGAACGCATGAATTGGTTCTTTTATTTCCACACTGTCAACTGGAATTTGCTTTTCTCTCATGTGAAAGATTTCGAAATTGTACGACATACCCTGGTGAGAAAAATTTAATTGATAATATATGTGATACACATTTCTTAACAAATTGAAAAATTAATGTGTACCGTGTACTTCTGTTCCGTCTTTTCTTTACGTTTGGCAAAACGGTCTACTTTCACGCAAAGGTAATCCCCTGACTTTTGCCAGTAAATCTTGCAGTCGGCGACGTTAAACAAATTCTTGTTACGTATTTCGTTACGGCTAAAACGTAAGTTTATACATTACATTAGTATCCTCATAATGAAATGAATGCATGGCGAAGCAATTAAAATTATTACTTTGGAATTTCAAGAAGAGTGACTCTAGCCGGAACATCTTTATCTTCCGGTACCCAGTAAGCGAGAACATTATCTGTTGGAGACCAACTGAAATCTCTGATTCCAGGAATTTTTATACTTTTCTTGTCCAATAATCCAAATGACTGAAAGTTTATGATGAATTAGTTTTTACAAACTAAAATAACTGTATCATATATAATATTACAAAAGACAAACGTACCGGTGTTTCATAAACACTCAAAATATCTTCTCCCATACGAGCAAGATATTTATCATCATACGACCAGCGGAAAATGGGCCACACGGAAGATCCATCTGCATCAAACGCACGTTTCTCCTGAACGGTCAAAATGTCCCAAATGACAAGTCGTTTCTGATCCGAACCGAGATCAGTTCGAGGAGTGTAAGTTACTAGATAACGTTCACAAGGTGAGAAGTCGATGCATTCAACACCCTTTTGACCGAATTTTGCTTGTTGTAAAAATTGAGGACCACCCCATAATGCAACACCAAGTTTGTGAAATGTTGCCAAATATGTTCCCAATGGAGACCATTTGACATAGGTCTCTGTCCAACGCTGTTAAAATTAAATAATTATTGTACACTAAATAAATGATAAAATTTATATGATAACATAGATAGAGAGTATAGTTACCGAACGTTCTTCGAGTAATGTTGGTTCAGGGGCAGAATTTTGCCAAACCTGAACAGTAAGAGAGGGACCATTTCCACAAAGTACACAGAACTGATCATAAGCATCTGGTTCTAAAAGATAATAATGTAAATCCGTTGCAGCTTTGAATGGTTGTGGTTTAGGTGGTTCCCATTCTTCTGAGATCTCTTCAAATTTCTTGAAGTCGGTAAATAAATTTACTTTAAATGTGTGTTGCTTATCAATTTTGTAATTATTTACAGATTTAGCAGCTGCTAAGGCATTAGGAGGGTTATTGTACTCCAGAAATATGTATCTGTAATTAAGTAGACACTTTTAGATTTCTAATTAGCAGTCTTATACAGTGGTATCTCAACTTGAGAAACAAACAGTGATATATTTATATATATTTCATATAATGTTTCATAAATCAAGTTATTAATAACAGGTAGTTAAGAATCATCAATCTAATATTAATATTATTCACTAAAATGGAATGCAAAATAAACCTAAGGTATATAAACATACCCTTTTGTGTATCCATTCTCATTCTTAGGATAATATTGGTTAACTATTGTACCACATTTTCCTAAGACTTTGCTAATGACAGATTGAAGTTTTTCTAATCTTTCTGGTTCAACCTGAGGAACGCCGTCAACGACAATCACTGATTCCACTCCATCTGTCTCTGATGGCTTCTGCTTCAATATATCACCAAGAAGTTCTACAAGCAAGAAAAACATAAAGATATATATTTTATCGTCGGCATTGTAGAAAGATGACTTATTTTCTAGTATATGTGTTACATTTCAATGAATCTCGATGAGACTAATAAAACATCGTGATTGTGGAGGTTATGTTCACGTGCCACATTTCCGACTATACGTAGCCATGCCTTCAGTCATCGTACCGTAAGAACTGTTTCGTCGCATATGTTAAAAATTAAGTTTACCTTCGTCAGTGATATCGTCGACAAATCCTTCGGGATCGCTAAAATTTGCTTCTTCATCGTCGTTCAATGTATCGTCATTATTTTTCGCAGAATCTTCGTTTTGAGGCGTTTTGTCCGCCAACGTTTTCTTCACCATGGTGGAAACCTCTAAGCACAAGGAGCATCAAACATGGAGTAGTCTTACAAAGATAAACCTACTGTCAGAACCATTGATGTTTGTATCCCCAAATTGGATCAAATTAATTCGCGAAATTTCAAGCTGATGTTATTTCTTTACTAGCAATATTTTTATCATTTCCTTTGAGCTACTAAATAAAAAAGGAAAGAAAAACTACCAGTAAAAGAAAATAAAACTAAAAGCGAAAATTGGAAACATTAAAAGTGCATCTCAATATTTAGTTAGATTAAGTTATATGGTTCGTGAATTTAATTTTATTAAAAATAAAAATTATATTGCGTATGCAATTAAAAATTCTTTGTTAAGAGATCAATTTGTTCTGGAGCTGTGTTCATGTATTATAACATGCATACTCTTAATATAAGAAATTTCTTCTCGAAAGATGTTCAAGTTTCACTTCTGTAACAGCCTTTATGGCATAACTATTGGTTGGTATTGGCATTACTTGGATTGGTCATTCATGTAATACTGTTTGTTCATTGGCTAAAGGAATCTTGTTGACTTGTATAACCGTCATTTCAAATTGAAAAAGCTGTTGTAACAATTCGCGTAGAGATACGCTTAAGAGTGACCGTAGGAAATAAGCGAAGTAGTCTTTTCTAAATGTTCAGTGATTAAATGTTGAGACTTAAAAATGTTTAGTATTCCTAGAAATTAATTGCACCAAAAAGTTTGTTAGTAAACTAGTCTAAATATAAAATAAACTTTTGTTGATTGTGTGTTATTCTTTCGCTATATTGTAAACATTTTACAATGTCGTTTTCGAAAGCCAAGATTCAAAGGTTTAATGAATTTGGAAGTAAGTACTCGCATAGCATTTATTATTTCCTTTTAGTTTGTTCATACTATATAATCGTGACATAAATGCACGAATGAACATGTGATAAAAATGCAATACATTTGTACAAATGTATTCTTACAGATGATGTACCTCCACCAGGAGCATATGATCCTAAATTTGATGATAAAGTAAAAGGACTTGCTATACACAAATCAGAAAGGTTTCATGAAAAAACTATAACTAATGCTGAACACAATTTATCACTTTCTAATAAAAGTGTCAATAAAGCTATAACAGGCTTTAAAACAGTGAGTAATTAAAATTTATTTGAAAAATGGAGCATTAATCTTACCCATACTAAAACTTGAATCTTTTTAGCCTCAACCTCCACAGAAAAATACTTTATCAAAGTCATGCACAAAACTGAGGCCACGTTCTATTCTTCCATCTCCAGATACAAAATCACATCATAATTTAGAACGTGAACTTGCAGATCTACAAATAGAATGTTTAAACAAAGACAAAACCATACAAGAGTATGAAAAACGCACACAAGATATGCAAGAAAGCATACAGGAACATGTAAAACGCTCACAAGATATGGAGGATACTATACAAGAACATGTAAAACGGTCACAAGATATGCAGGAAACTATACAAGAACATATAAAACGCTCACAGGATATGGAGGAAACTATACAAGGACACGTGAAACGTTCACAAGATATGCAGGAATGTATTCAGGAACATATAAAACGCTCACAAGATATGCAGGAGAAGATACAAAAATTAGAATCTCAGTTAGAGGAGTCACGTAAAAGTCAAGCGGATATAGAAATGCAAAATAAAAAAGATAAAGAAACAATGGTTGTGGAATATTTTATACAATTGAAAGTATATATTTATTTTACTAAATGTAATGTTTAATTTTTATTTATAGATGAAATTACACCAAGAAGCTTTGGATAAACATATTGAGAGACATAAATCTGAGCTGGAACATCTTCTGGAAAAGATAATGAAATTGGAGTTTGAATTAACCAGCCAAAAACATATTAGTGAGGATAAAGTAAATCATCATTAATATTAAAAATTAAAATCTTAACAGTATACCTATTAAACGCAACTATGTATTTTTAATTCACAGATTCAAAGCCTTGAAAAACAAAATGAAGAAAATGTGCTGGCTTTAAACGAGGTATAGACTTAAACTCGTTTTTACAGTTCATTAGAACATAAAATTTATTATTATTTATTTCTAGGCAAATACCAAAATAGAAGAACTTACTGATACCATTAGAATTATGGAGGAGAAGAAGAGTGATACCAAGGAAAACACTGAATTACTTGAACAAGAAAAAGTTCGTCGAGAAGCTCTTGAAGAGTATGTTCTGCATAAATTAATTGATACAATAATTTTATTTTGTGACGGTCGCAACTTACGTTTGTTCCTTTAGGGAAGTAAGAAAGCTTCTGGAATATATCGAGCGTCTGAAAAAGGATTATGAGGAGATTAGTGAAAAATATGCTGAATTAATCGGTCATCAAAATCATAGACAGAGAATTAAGCACGTTTCACAGTTAAAAGATAAAATCAATCAGTTGGAAGAGGTGCGCTTAATCATCTTGAAGTTAAATCTTATTAAAAAAAAGTGTATTTATATTGAATATAATAAATTGAAATATATTTTTGCAGGACTTACGCTTGAAAGTAAAGAAGATAGAACAGCAACGGCAAATTATTGAAAAGATGAATCCAGAAAGAAAGCGTATACTAAATAAGTTTAAGGAAAATTTCTTAAAAATGAAGGAGGAATCCACAACGCCTGAAAGTTCTCCAATGAAACCATTAACACCTTTAAGAATTATAAATGACTAATTCATAGTTACTGCGGATATTGTAGACAGAGTATTTATATATGCAATTGTTAAACTAAGATCGGTTTTATATTAATAATTATGCGAACATATAAGATGTGTATAAAAATACCCTTATATTTTTTCAAAAGTTCTATGTCATTGAAAAGTTGAAATTTTTATCTTATAATACATTACAATAAAATACTATTGCATTTACTTTCAATATAATTAACTCTAGACATGAAAATTCCTGAATTTTCTTAAAACACCTACATTATAATAAAAGGTCGATTGAGGTCGAAAATAAAATTCTTTTTATATTTAAAACATACTTTTATTAAAGTAATTATATCATTGCTTAATCTTCTTCTTCTTCTGGGGCAGCTCCACCACTTCCCTTACGCAAATTCTTCCTCTTTACACGACCAGGTCTGCCACCACCGAACGGAGACTTCAGCGAGAAGTCTATGTGCTTTTGCGAATCTAAACGCACAATGAAGGATGGAATGTTCACCACCTGTTTGCGTACTCTGAAAAACAAGATGTATCTCTACAAATTTTTGTCTCTATCCATCACAATATACCTTTCAACTTTAAATATATTATTGTGAAGTTACTTAGTGTTCAAAGTATGTACCAATTATTATCAATGTGGATAAATCCGTTAGTACAATGACAGACGTTAAGTGCCAGTTTCCTGACACTTAAGTGGCCTGTCTGAAACAAAAACAGCTTTCAACGTTAACAGTGTAATTGCTCATCCATATTTAAATTCACATTTTTTAAATATGTTTGGACTATCAACCGGGTAAACTCTTTGGATACCTGTGGTAGTCAAAAGACTATTATATTCCAATTGTATGAATAATAAATATAAATTTTCTAATGTATCTCCTGTTCATGAAACCAGAATAGTTAAATCAAGCTAAACTGGTGATTAACCAGGATTTTATTCTTGCCTTAAAGATTAGAAACCATCTATATGTAATCAGATATTTCTTGCCCATTTTTTAAGGCTTATAAAATTTCTACATCCACAAGTACTAACCGAATATGACGTTGACGAATCAGTACACGAGCATGATGAATAGACTTGGCAAGTCCCAATTTGAATACTTGAGTTTGAAGACGCCTCTCCAAGAAATCTTCGATCTTCAAGCCAAGGACATAATCGAGTTTCATGCGACTCTCATCTAATACACCAATTCTTACCAGACGACGCAACAGAGCATTTCCTAACAAATAGAAACATCAGTTAAAAAGAAAGAAAAATATGAAATACAAATAATAATTGCATGTCATCATTCAGTATGGATAAAACAGGTCCTCAAAATGTTAGGTCAAGAGGTGTCAGATATGTTATAATTTCATCATTCTATGTATTTTATACTATATACGAATATATTTTTAAAAAACTGATAAATAAGAATTACGATAAGCAGAAGTAAAAATACTGTTAACTTGGTATAACAAATTAGGAAAGCATTATAAATAACTGAAATAATACCTTCGAACAGACGTTTGGGATCCTTTTCTTCAAGAGTAAGCAGCTCACGAGCAGCTTTTCTGATATTAGCCAAAGTATATTTGACTCTCCATACTTCGCGTTTATTACGAAGACCGTATTCACCGATAGTACGTAATTCTTGATCTAAACGAGCCTTTTCATAAGGTCTTCTGGGCGTAACATAAGTCTTCGAAAAGACTGACGGAATTCGTCCGTTTACCATTTTGTATAGTCACTGCCTACAAGTACAAAAACAGTTTAATAAAGTTAAAAATATTTTAATTCATTAAATTAGATTCGATTATGTACATATTCGTGGTAGATAAATTATAAAAATATCGTAATTTTTTGGAATTCGAATAAAAAGGCGATTACTGTGGAACACGTGGTAGGGAAGATTTTTCACGTGTTGAATAATTTGAAAAGAAAAAATATTGTTTTAATACAAATATTCTTCAAATAAAAGTATTTCAATGATATTTTATACAGGTTGATAAATGTAATTTATTAAATATTATAGAAAGAAAACGAAATATCGTACTTACTCAGCTTCGCAAGCACAGCGACTATACCCGGTTACACTCGGAGAAGAAATGGCCGAATTCCTCTCACGGAAATTAAGTTGTAAAGCGAATGCAGCGCCAAAACCGGAAAGTCTAATTAGTTTGCAAACGTGAACTTTAAAAATACGATAATATATTTCTGATGAATTTCTTGTACAAATGTTAACAATAAATTATGTTTTATATTTTTTATAATATGAAATATAAAAATTTATATATATATTTTAATTGCGATAAAAAAATAAAATTGATATACACATTTTCACTCTTGGTACATTAAAATTTGTAGCAAATAATTATAATTTTATGTATTAAAATATTTATATTTATTTTAGTGTTAACTACTTAAAATAAAATCCTAAGTACTGTTTGTCTAGCCATGATAACACATAATATATACAAACTGTATATTCACAATTAGTCACGTATTTTAAAGTAGTTGTAAGAAAATATATATTGTAATATATTGTAATTTCTAGAATTTCTGTGTAATCTATTTACTAGCGAATTGTTTGTATGATTTGGTAATTGTGAAATATAATTGCAGATTTGGAGCAAACAATACGTCAGAGAATACGGACGATTGTATACGCATAATAAACACGCATCAAAAACGAATTAATCATGAGGACAAAGACTTCTTACATTAGATAACAAAAATCTTTATCTGCTGCGTGATATTTAGTCATACTTCACCTTTTTTCATTATCGTTGACGATATTTTTATAATATTATTGTTCACGTACACACGTATGAAGTATGTGCTTTTACAGTTATATAATCGTATTTATTATTTGAAACTAATAAATAAATAGTACAGTTGTAAATAATAAAAGTAAATGTACGATAAATGAAGCATAAAGTTTTAAATTTTAGGCTTTTTTAGTTCTAACCTAATTATGATTTATTCATGTATTACAAATATATCAGGTTTTTCACTTTACTATAAATATTTTATTATTGTAAATATATATTAAAACGTATAGATAGTTAAATTGTACTTTGTATTTTAATCATTTTATGGCACAATAAAACATCTCAGTATATACTAAAGTATGTACAATACTTTTATGATTTCTATATCTTTAGATAAGGCATATAATGGAGTAAGTCACGTTTAACATTAAGTCACGTTTAATTCACGTTTCAGTTTGATATTCTTGGACTTTTTGCTTGAATATGTTTTGATATGCAGGGTTATACTGTTGACCCCGAAAGTGGTGAAACGAAGATAAGAGGAGATGTAAGTAGCTGTCACGTTTTCAATGTACTCAGTATCTTATTGACACCAAAGGAAGCATTAAGAAACTTGTACTTCAGTCTCGTGATTTATTAAGAAATTCTTTAATTTGCTGCGATTTTAAATATATTCATTTTCCAAGTTTCCAATATATTTTATACATTATCATGGAGGCTGTGGGATCTGTAAGTACTTCAGTTTTTGTAGTTTGAAACAGAAATTTTTTTGCTACTATATAAGTTATTCAGTTATATAAATGATAACAATGAAAATATAAGTTAATTCTTATTACAACTGTATCAGAGGTTTTTACATTTCAATAAAATAATGGGGTAATTTGCTGCCTTATGTTATTGAGGTAGTATAAAATTATTAGAAATGGAATTTTAAAGGCTTTAAATAATGTTTATTTTTTATGATAAAACATTTTGAATAAAATAAAAATAATTTAAATATTTCTGTAAGAAATACCTCTAATGATAAGAGGTGTACTGGATGGGGGATGATATACGTGGAGCTGTATCCACCATTTAGTGTCTCATGTGTTCTTTTGCATTATGAGTTTGCGAGTTTGATGTCCCAAACTTACATGTACAGGCTGAAAAAGAAAATAAAAAATTATCTATTCTACGACTATTGTAAACGTTATTATAAAATTAAATGCATTTACAAATTTAACTTATTTCAATGATGTTAAAAATGAATACATATTTTTGGACAATTAATACACAGGATAGACTCTCAGCAAATCATTATTTAATTAAAACATAATAAAATTTTTCTGAAAGGAGTCAGAGATCATAATATCTTATATGTTACTGATAATGCTTCATAACTAGCACATACAATTAGTATATCTTGGTTTCATAGAAGAAAAATTGTCCTCATAATTGATGATAACTCGTGGAACTTTATTCTAGAGATAATAACTATTATTGTTGTTTGAAAGGAAATTTATAATTCACGTGAGCAAACTCGTGCAAGATAATACGCAATGATACACATATTATTCATTGCAGTGGCAGTGACACTGATATATCAACACGTACTCATTTCATTATAACATAATCTTTAATGGATGTTTCATTTTTTCAATCTATTTTGCTAACAAGATTCTTTAAATATCTGATTTGTTAAAATACAATTTAACAAACAAGCACTTCATATTTTTTATAGTATCCTATTTTGAAGTCTTTTATTGCGGGATCATTATCTGGCACATTTTCAACTATTTTGTTTCAACCACTGGATCTTATTAAAACAAGACTTCAAAGCAGAGTGAATCTCCATCTCGAGTGAGTGAAAAAATAATTCTCAATCTTGTGAATCAACTTGTTTAAAATTGATTTTATCACATATTTTGTATATTAGTTCTCCAAAAAGAGGAACAGTGGGAACTGTAATTCATATAATCAAGAAAGAAAATGTGTTTGGACTCTGGAGGGGTATGACACCGGTAAGAATTTAATAATTATACTCAATCTAGGTATATTGGGAAGCAATACTTATTAAAAACATTTTTGTAGTCCATAACCAGAGTTATTCCTGGTGTAGGATTATATTTTTCGTCGATACATTGGTTAAAACACACATTCCATTTAAAAGATCCTCTCACATCTACAGAAGCCATGTTTTTAGGCATTACTGCGAGGTCTATGTCTGGAGCTTTATTAATTCCAATAACTGTAGTAAAAACACGTTTCGAAGTAAGCATGATTTTACGTTACTCGCAACAAAGCAAATAAAACATTTAATCCAACACAGACTGCATGAAAATAATTTACCAATGATTTCATTTTATAGAGCGATGTGTATAAATATAATAGTATCAGAGAAGCATTGGCATTAATTTACAAGCAGGAAGGAGTGAGAGGTCTTTCGAGCGGATTAGTACCGACATTATTAAGGGATGCTCCATTTAGTGGCCTTTATCTTATGTTTTATACTCGATTAAAAAATATCGTCATGGAAGCTGGTAAATGCCGCTGAGTAGAAGTTATCAAATTTTCATACGATATTCATAACGAATAAGAATATTTATTTTTAGATTTACCATACGCCAAATCATCAGCTCCGATTCACTTTAGTTGTGGAATACTAGCAGGAATATTTGCTTCTACTGTTACACAACCCGCTGATGTGATCAAAACGAAGATGCAATTATACCCAAATGAATTTAGAGGAGTTCGTAATGCGATAATCATGGTTTATAAGAAATATGGTGTGTTGGGATATTTCAAAGGCATTGTTCCACGAATGTTGAGAAGGACATTAGTGACTGCTATGGCTTGGACTGTATATGAAGAGGTATTATAATTTTTCCAAATCTTTTATGTTTTTATTATCAAGACAATTTTAAAACAGATCACACTAATTATGTAATATATAATTTTTAGGTTACAAAAAGTATAGGGCTTAAATAAAATTGTTTTCATTCAGTGGTATGATAATTGTTTGGTGTCTGTTGGTATGAAATTAAACGAAAATGAACAATTCATACACAGCAAAAGTCGCTCAGCCAAATATTTACACTTTGATGTACAGTATTTTAGTTTGTACAAAGATTTAATAATAGCAAACAATTGTAGTATAGCAAATATTACTACTATGTACAGTATTTGGATAGAGTTATATCCTATCGCTTGATAATGTATTATTGATGTGTATATACTTATTTAATAAATTATACAGTTTTGTTTTCAATATCATACAATGTTATACAATATCATTGATTTATTTATAATTACTGGGTTTTAATTATTTTAAAAGTATTTGTACGTCTTTTTTTTTTTAAATAATCTGATGCTTTCATTGCAGTACTGTTTTATTAATTTCAATTAACAATCTTACGAATATTACAATGCAAATTATAGACAATTTACTCTGATGTCTTTGTTTTAATATATGTACATACGGATAGTCTAAAAGTAACAGTTGCATCAAGTATGAATAAACAGCTAATAAATCTGCTTTAAATGTATGTCCGAATATTTGAGACACAATATCGACAACGCTAATAAAGAATCAAATTTTGCGGTATTTTATTTCTCCGTAATTAATTTAAAATCAGCGCGGTATGGTGAAAATTAAGTAAGGCGCAGTTGTATAAAAATCACGATTTTGTTTGAATTTTTAGATTATGCAAAATCTTTACCTTAATATTATATTAAGCAGTGTGCAAGTGAGCCTGTTGCATTGGTTACACTCCCGTGGTATGTCCTCTTTTGTCTGAAAATAGACAATACATTTTTTAGAAATTATGCTTCTGTTATGGGCTTCTTTTCTGATATTAATTTCGATTGTTACCAAACACCTAGATAATATGTATCTGTATATTATTTGTTAACCTTGCCTTAATACACGAAATAATTAAAAAAAAATATCATACTTCTGTCGGCTACATGTGTGGAAAAGCAGATAATAAATTAAAAATGATCATCTCCAGTTGTAACATTGGAAACAAAAAGATTACGTTTACAGAGTGTGCAAGGTTTAAATGACAATGCTCAACGATGTTATCATCAAGAATAAGTTGATATTAGTTATTAATATGATTGAGATAACTGTAACAAATACTAATTTATTAAAACATTGATTCAATATATTTTCTCAATGTGACAATACAAGATGATCTTTTACTGAAAGCTATTATTTGTATATTTTGGTCTTTACTTCTAGTTGCTTCAAAAAGCAGATTATTTAATGTATGTACGATTTATTATGAGCCAAACACGAATCACACAAATGTAGTACGCGTATAAAGTATGAGTCTTCTATCAAGCCGAAATGAAGGACACGGCAAAAAAGAATGAGACAAGATACGACTTTGGGGGGATCTCCTCGGAGCACCATATATAATACATGATTCCATGTGACCTGTCATCAATCTTCAAATCGATGTACCATGATGCTAAAAGATTACGATTTTCTAATTAGAAAAATTTGACTGAGCTTCGCCCATGTCCTGTCTCTCAGAACTAAAAATGGAGGAGAAAAATGCATGCAAAGGGAAGAAGAGTATTCTGCATGATACATGATAAAGTATTTCATGAACTTCGCTGAATGAAGTTCAGAAGAAAACACATTTATCGATTTGCGACTATATATGCCAACTTATAAGCCCAATTTACTGATTGCTTCGTCAATGATAGCCAGGCGGCTATTAAATCGGCACGGTCTCGTATCTCTGGACTATACATGTGGATTCATCGTTTCGAATGAAATTATTAAAGTTGTTCCGTTAGACCTACATAACGTAAGTTCCCTCACCAATTGGTAGACAGATTGCTCAGCTTTAAACTGAATATGCTCCAATAAATTGCAATTAGGGAATAAGGAAAGTAAGAGCAGGAGTTTGTTATCGTAACTTTAAGCACTCAAGTATCGCTCCAAAATAAAGATCACCGTTTTCAAAATGTCTAATTTTCCTAATAAAAGGACATGTTTGGTATTATCATTCCGATATAAATACCTCAGAAATGCGTAGTAGAAGCTAGGATTGTATAGTCACAGTCACACAGGGCACTGTTGTGGCAGGTCTACGGAAGTAGGCACTGTTTCCTCCACTAAACCACTAATTTCTTTTCGATAAAAAAGCTATGCTGTCGTTGAAATTATATAATTGATTTACCCTATGAAGACATTAAACCGATCAAAGCAAGCATAGGTATACCTTCTCCTATCTTGCTCTGTAGACAATATCTATAATACTACATGATAAAAATACCTTTCGTATGGGAACGACTTTTACTACTCCTTGCTCTCGACATTACCTCGATGCACCTTTTTTCAGTACTATGATACATAGAGCAAGCTCGTCACTTTGAAAATTAAACGCTGTACAATCAGGTCCATATGAAATTTAGTAAGAGTGTTTCTCCGATTAATAGGCAGGACCAGAGACTGGCTCGCTGTGACTATGCCATTCTTCAAAATTACAGATAATTATCATGTATAAATTATGTGCATCTAATGAAACTCACCTGGTAAAGAACCTGTACAGTAATTGAGACGAATATGGTATATTGTTTAGTGCATACCTGGCTTACTTCTCACTCACTAACCAATCAAGAGTAGTTACTTGTGACTTCGACTTCTAGAACGATGGCGACGACGAGTATGATGACTCGAACTTCGATGATCACGGCTTCCTGAAAGTGTAAACATACATTTAAATAATATGGATTTAATAATAATGACATTCGATATTTACCTTTATCCCGATGACGTCGATGATTGTCATCATCTCGATGTCTATCGTGTTTATCTCTTGATCTGCTTCTACTTCTATGTCCAGAATTTCTATAGACAACAATCAAAATATAATCACTGTATGTACCATACATATTAAATATTTAAATAGTTACCTGTGACTGCCCGAATCATGTCTGCCTTTATCGTCATCGCGTCTACGCCGTTTATCCCTTTCTCTCTCTCTATCTCTATCTCTGTCTCCGTCTCTTCTTCGTCTATCGAGATCTTCATTAGCACGCGCCCTTTGTTTCCTATCTTCTTCTCTTCTTTGTTCTTTTTCGTCTCGCGCTTTTTCACGTTTACTCTGCAAAATTACGTTCACGGTATTAACATCTTATATAATTCAATTAAATAAATATATTCTTCCTATTTTACACATCAAATTACCATAATTTCTTGAAGGGCACTTTTTAACCTGGCATATCCAACGTGTTGTTTACCCATTAAATGATCATCAATTCGTTGCTGAGCATCACCAACAATAAGAAATGCACCACATACATCACACACCTCCATTTGTTTCTCTTGTGCAGCAGCCAATTCAGCAGTCTGAAATGAATTGTTTCTATTCTTATATGTTCTCATAATGATTTACTTTCTGACAAATTATGTAATACTTACTTGATTGTAATGACTGTTGTCATTAGACTTTCTGAGTGTTTCTCGCTCTTCCTTTAACTGATCGCATAATCTCATTAGGCCTTGTGCCTGTTCCACATTGCCTTGTATACCACTTTGTTCCGCCTCTTCAACTAATTTGTTAATTTTCTCAGTTAACAGAGCAATTTGTTCTTCGTTCCTTTGTGTCTGTGCCGGTGTTAAAGTAGGCTAAACAAACACGAAATCTGTCAGTACTATTTCAGCTACAGAACATTCAAGAGAACAATGTCAATCTCGAATAGCAGGTACACACAGTTGAAACATTGCTATGAAATTAGGAAGGATTCTCTGAAAATTATTCTTACCGCCTCTGTTCTCCCAATAAGAGCTAAACGTTGCTTTCCCTTTATAATCTTCCTCTCCACTTCGTTCAACATACTCTGACAAAATCTAATGAATTCATCTTCGTACTGTTGTTTTCTATAAGAGTACGGTGCTTTCTCAAACAATTCCCTGGCCTCGTCGTCATGAACACGGGAACACGCGCCCAAGTCAGCCCTCGTGTTAACGAACAAGTCATGAGGGCAGAATTTCACTAAATACAACTTACAAAACTGAAATGGAAAAATAGTAAAATTTTAAAATGACGAAAGGTACGACCATGATCGGGCTACTGTCGATGCCGCGAATACATTAACGATCGCATAACCGAAATATCGTTCCCAACAAAAACCTACCTCCGGATCTTCCCAATTGAGTTCTTTGGGTTTTTCATTGGGAAGAACGTTCCGATTTCTTCCCATAAGCTCGTCCAGCAGAGCAGCAGCAGCAGCAGCAGCCATATTCCAAAAATTCTTTCCGTGATCAAATGTCGTTTACCAAGAGTACACGAAGAAGTAACGACGACTGTTACAAAGAAACCGTGTTATCTGGTAATCGATGTTCCCAGAAAACGAACAGCGAAACCATGCAGACGGGATCGAAATTTCGATAAATTCACACAAGTATCGAGAGTCTCAAACGAACCGACGACACTCACGTTCTAACCCCAGAAGTTTTTAGTTCAGGAGGCAGCAGTGATGCAAACAATATGGCGCGACCTTACACGCTAAACGTGCATGCGAACATACCACGGTAATCCCAGATCTGCGTCTGTTAAATTCAATAAACAACGAACGCCAGAGGAATCGTGATCTCTTTAATACTATCGTCAATTGTTTTCTTTGCTTCAAATCTTTTTCAGGTTAAATATGCTCGAAGGAAAGAAAAGAATACAACACGAGTCCCATTGCGACGTTCCTGCAGCTGCACTAACTGCGCGATACAAAACACAATATCAATTGCTTTCTTTATTAATATATACATACGTACACGTATCTAAATTTAACATTGGCTCCCGATAAAGGTAAACAATTAATTCCGTTTTTCACGTGTATTTGATCAATACGATTTTCGTGTTTGCAATATTCGCGTGTCAACTATCAAACGATATTTTGACCGTTTCTCCGTATACGCGCGCCATCTGTTTGAATTTCCCATTGAATTTGAATTAACCAACAAAATGTTCAAGCTTTCACGTTCAAAATTCTAATTACTTTCCTGATCATTTGCGTGATCAGTAATCGGCACACGGAAGTATTCATGAAACAGTAAGCGCCGTTAAAAATAACGCAATAACAATTTATTGGTCATCACTGTTATGCTAATGTCGATTACATAGTTACATCGCTTAATTACACCATTAAAATTATCACTGATCATTTTGCGCAGGTATACGATAATCATCGGACCATCCCTCTAAATAGATGCAACAAGCTGGTGAACATAACTTAACGCATCAATGTTAATTCGAAGCTTCGATCACAATCTGGGAGAGAACGTGGCGCTTTACTAGACGATGAATGAGAATATGGAATAATTTATATTCTACGATTAATTTACGTGACACCTACGTCAGCTACGATCCGCCCGAATAAATACAGCGTTTGCTTTTACATTTATTTTTCCTTTCGATTCCAACGCGGAAATTACGACGAGGCTCCAGCAAAGTATAATTAACGACTTAAATGCGACGGTGAGTATGGACGATGAATGACAATTATTTTTGAAAAATTTATCCTGCACGAGGTCGGCTTTTACTCGTATTCTTCGTCGTCAGGTCGGACCTGGGGGAATCTCCTCACTGGCTGCCCCTGTGGCTGCGGGCGTCTGTGCTGAAGAGGGATGTTCACCTCTTCTGGGCTGCGGAACACTTGGTTCAACGGTAAACGGAACTGTGGGAGACCTGTGGGCTGTGGACGGGCTGATGGTGGAATGCTGTTCAGTGCTGCTGGCTGTGTGCTCGCATAAATCTGTGTAGAAATGATTCTATTTATTGTTAAGGCTGTTACAAGCTATCTACTACTTGCAAAAGCACTCAGAATAATATGAGCATCATATGGTAATGTCGATGAATATCGATTGAATGAGAATTAATTGATAGGTTTCATTTATAGGTATCAATTTATGGATTTGATCCTTATATGGACACAGTGCTTTGCACGTTCATAGATTTTCTGCAACAGATTTTCTGTGAGTCTGATGTATAATGTGTATGTATGTTCCAGTTGAAGGATGTTGTAGTGATGTATTTTGCAGAGACAATCAGAAACGCTAAGGAAACTGTGATAGTGATTGATGAGGCGTGAAAGAATTTATTGGAGTGATTGCATTGGATTTATGGGAAATTGTATTCTTGCTTGATGGATCACGAGTGCATTTGTAAGATTGATTATTTAGCATGTAAGTGATATATAAACATGTATTAAAATAGAAATGTATCAGTTTACCGGTTGCGTAGGACGACGGACAGGCGCAGACGGTGTG
This sequence comes from Nomia melanderi, assembly GCF_051020985.1. Classification (NCBI taxonomy): domain Eukaryota; kingdom Metazoa; phylum Arthropoda; class Insecta; order Hymenoptera; family Halictidae; genus Nomia; species Nomia melanderi. The sequence continues at coordinate 13,131,216 of NC_135012.1, read as the reverse complement.
ATCTGATAGTCGCCAGCCTCGCGCTCGTCGGAATGAATGTCAGCGGGGAAATACCTTTCGCTGTATCTCAGGGTCACGTTCGGTTTCGTCTCGGCTTCCGCCAAGTTCAGCGGTTTGTAGAGGTACTCGTTGACGAAGTGATACTGCGAGCTCTTCTTGCAGTTGATGTCACCGCTTGGCGGCATACAGATCAGGTGGACCTGCGAAGAAAAAGTTCGAACAATAACAACGATAGCTTAAATATCATTCCTTCGGTATACATAAATTCATTTCAAAAATGAATCTACAATCAAGAAATTTTCAAATCTTTATAAAAAGAACAAGAGAGTTCTCATTGGTAATTTAGGGAATTAGGAGGCAAACAGAAATTTCTTTCTTCCCTTGATAATTTGAATAAGTCGAAAGTAAGATAACTTCGTTCGATTTTCCTTCTAAATGGAAACATTATTATGTTGGCAAATTTTCCAGATATCCATCTTTGTCGAATGGCAAGTCGCTGGAGGTCGAAGGCCTCTATTCTCTGGGAGAAAGGGGTTCCACGGTTCCTTTATTTTCATTTTTCTCCAGCGAGAAAACGGGCGTGGACTGATTACCCCGGAAACGCGTAACGATAGCCCGGTATCAGGAAACCGATCGCGCGATTTATGATCGGCCTCAGCTGTCCGCTAGCCGGGTACACGAAACCGGAAACGACCGGGTGAAAACGTACATCGGAGGCGCACGGGATAGGTGAAATTTACTTATCAATGGGATTCGTGGTTGGCTAATTGCGCCAGCAAACTTTTATTTTCACGGACGCTTTCACCTGACCGGGGTGGTTCAAGGAAAAAAGGAATAGGCATTCCGTAACTCGTATTAATGATAGATAAACGCGTACAATTGGTCGTTGCGGTGCAATTATCGTTTTAGTGTTCGTTTAGAGGCTGAAGGAATGAACTCTGTTTTATGAAATATTTTTAGATCTTAGCGAGATGCATCGAACTTCTGTACTTATTATCTTACCAATCAATATAAAATTCTGATTAGTTTATTCAATTATATTATCTCTGGTTTCTTTAGCTACGATATTTGTTAGAACGACCTTCGATCGATCATTTACCTGATGGAACGTGAATCCCTCTGGACAGATCCAGGAGTGCTTCGCGTTGTCCTGGCAATAATGGAACACTTCGCAGTTGAGGTCCTCGTCGGCGTAATATCCGGTCTGTTTGTTCACGCAATCGAATTTGCTCTGCGGCAGCAGGAGGGTCAGACGATCGGGCTCCTCCTTTTCCTCCAGTTCTTCAGCCTCGGCCTTCAACCGCAAAATACACAGTGAACGATTGCGGACAGGAGAAGAGAAAGCTGTCGCGTAAACCGTTTCTCGATTCTGTTCCGAGAAGGGTTAACCAGCTACATGGAAATTGGTTCAACCGCGAACGGTTACTCAATATCGATGATCGTTCCCGGATGGAACTGGGAAACACATAATCATTCCTGATCGACGCGACAAAAGGAGCGAAACAACTTTCCTTGTTCACGAAATCATTTCTTTCGAGCAATCGTAATGTCTGGCTCGTTACGTAACACGTGCATCGTGTGGAACCAACAAACAATGGATGTTTCTTCGGCCGCTCGCGGGTTACGTAATAACGAACGAGATTCTGGGAAAGGAATCTCACGATTGTTCAGTCTAATATCAATTTTCTGTAATTAACGCGTTGTCGGCAATACGCGGCCGTTAAGTAGGAGAGACGAAACGTTTTTATTAAAATTTAGTGGCGAGATAATCATCTTTAAAGAATCTCGTTAATTATTGTGTGTATTTCTGATTAATCTTTAGTCGGCGATGCTTGTCGAGGATGTTACTTGATGTCTTCCGTCAGTGGAAGACGCTATTTGATATCTCTCGTTAACGTATCAACAAATTCGCATCGGACATTGTTTGCTGAAACTTTCCTGTAGAACTGAGTATTTTAATGATATAATATTTCGTGTATTAATACTGTGATTGTTATTTTCTAATTAATATCTAGTATCTTAATGTAGTGTCTTAATCTACGTAGAGAATTCTTGTCTCTCGCTGTTCGAGTAATTAAATCATTTGTTTACGATTTAGTATTCCAGATACGAACACTTGGTTTTCTCGAAATGTCGACATTCATCCGTAACGAGTTAATATCATGAAACTGATGAAATGATTATCACCTGAGGATTCGGCGGCTGTCCACCGCGAAGGACACCCCTTGGTGGTCCGTTCACCCTAACGGCTCCTTGCTCCAGCGATGGCTTGCGGTACAACTGGAAAATAGAAGATAGAGATACGTGGTTGACAAACGATATCGTTTTCATGGTTCAAGAAACAGTATCGAGCAAAATCGTCCAATGTTTCCCGAGAAAAAGTTTGTTTCCCTGTACGTGAGATCACTCACGAAAGTTCACGCACTTGTTACGCAGCTGCACGTAAGGGAACAGAACCCCAGGTACTTCGTGGTAACCGGTTATTTTTACGTAAGTCCTTATGTAACGCGTAACGTAATATTATATGATCCAACTTCTTTTATCGGGGCTAATAATATTCGAAATTGGAGCAGATCGGAAAGCGAGAATGTTCGAGGCGAAAGGTAACAGGAATTTATTGCAGTTCCAGCGAATCTTTATGTAAATTCACGATTTCACGGGCTGAACGATGGAACAGGAATTAAAAAACCGCTTTCATGGCAAAGGACACAACATCCGTGTTCGATCTCATGGAACCTTCTATAAAAAAGGTGAACACCCTTCCTGTACTTTGCTCCTTTCTCGTCGAATGAAATACGAGAGTTTAAAGTTTTCAGGCGTGACACTGAAAGCTTCAAACGAATAAAATGAAATACGTAAAATATAAAGTACAAAACCCTCGTTGCTTACAGGTGGTTGGCTGTTGGGCCTGTAGGCCGGCGTCGGCGTGGGCGTCACGATGTTGTCCTCGTAGCTGTTATCGCGGAATCCTTGACCAGGCGAGTACAGAGGTCCTAAACTAGAGGATTTGCCCGGGTACGGGACTCTGCCGTCCAAGTCGTAAGAGCCCTGCGCTGTCACGGTGACAGCGAACGCCGCTAGACTCAGCCACAACATCCTGAAGAAAAGAGGAAAGTCATTTAGAAGAAAGGTAAAAATGATTCTAGCAATTGACCTTTCATCGGTTCTTCGCCGATCGATAATCACGCCCTCGACGCGCTTTCGCGAGCGTGTTAGACGGATCGGAACACCATCATTTCTGATGGACGCGCGCGAGAGAAAGCGACCTTGGCCATTGACATCTTCCACGAAGCGCACGCATCGCGTGGAAAGTAATTACACGGAACACTCGTTGGACGATGATTATACTGCGGCGAGCGAGGCTGATCACGGAATCTTGTTAAAATCGATTAATCCGATTTATTGCGCTGTAAACGCATCGGTACACGATTATTTCTTACTCGAGAGGCCGCAGCGCCTGACGCGTCCCGCCGGCTGTCTCATCTTTCACTTTGACGTTGATGATCGTCCGGACTTTATCGCGCGATGATTGTAACGGTCGCTCGAAGACAGATTATTTATTGGTCGTGTAACGAGCGTGAGTTGATGGAGACTTACATTATGAGTATTTGCTGAAATTAAAGAGCCGTGCTATTCGGACACGGGAGAATTACGAGCTGTCCGATGTTCTATTTGGAGAATGAATGGGAGTGTTAATTTAAGATATTGTGTCTGTACGCGTATATGTTCTTTTTGGAATCATTACATACTCGTGCTATTAATCAGGTACTGGAGATCACCCGATGGATCGACGGGCAGATCGGTTTCCATTTTTTCTCGCCTAATTTTCATCGGTGATTTATCGAAGAAAGAGAGAAATTCTAGATACATTCTATGCCCATGTTTTACAAGCATCGAGTAATATTTGTGCTCGTTGAATTCTGTTTGAAATCTTCGCCGCGAGTCTGACAAGATATTACAGGGCAAGGGGTTAATTCAAGACACAAAGCTTTCAAGTGCTGAATCGGATCTTAAATGCCTTCATTTATCCGCGTTGCGTTATCCCTCCGAGCTAATTGGATAATACCGAAGCATAACGTAATCCCGCGGCGAATTTCGATCTAACGATCGCGAATTACCCTCGATCCGTTTAGAAGATTAACGAGCTCGATCTAGGTGGCTGGACGGTTAAAAGCGCCGCCGAGGTTTCACTGGCGGCGAATAGAAAAATAGAGACGAGCGGCTGGAAAGAGAAGACGTCCAGTCACGTCTCGGAAAAGTGATGCTTCACGGCTGTTAGCGAGAGCAGTTGCAGGTGTTCTCTCGCAAGTGTGTCGAGAACACGCGTGCGTTTAATGTCGATGACCCAGAATATTCGAGAGAAAGAGGACCACGGAGAAATGCCGGTGAAATGGCGTAATCGTGTTCGAAATCGAGCGAACGCGCGTACGATCTTTCTCCGCGCTGGATCGTTGCGTTTTTTTCGATCGTTGTTTGATATGCTTGTCGCAAACATTGAATCAACACTTTTTATTCTATAGTTGCTACAGTTGTACAGACGTTTTGCTTGATAGATTGTTACGGTTGAGTGGTTACAAATCGTTTGTTGATACAATGAAAAAGATTCTTGCAACTTTTCGAACAGAAAACGAATGCTTTTAACTGGTCACTGGTTCTAATGTTGGCTCGAAGTAATACAATATGGCGGACGACTCGATGGACGAGGAAATGCAAGTAAGCCGCTAATTTATGCGGTGATCGAAATAAGTGAAAATCTCATTTTTACCCGAGGGAACTAGATATCGGGTGTCTCAGCGCGTTGTATAACTCGCTCCGCGATAAAGTAAAGCAAACACCGAGTCGTATGGAAAGTTGTATCCTTTTGGAAACCAATCGCGACTCCGCGTTGATTAAAAACCGCCGTGATTATGTGAAAAACTAGGCAAACATATCGTAAACGGTATTGATAGAGTTCCTTTATTTTCAGTAGTGATTCGCTGGCCGGTTGTAAACGTTCTCTTTTACAATTTATCTTGGAGAGTATAAGGAAACTATAAAGGGGAGTCTATAAAGAGGGGAAGTAAATAAAACAAGCCTGAAATCTACGAAGAAACCAACACTGTATCGCGAATTAATTACGATATTGGCTTTCCAACTAGCTCGTTATGTAACATATATAATGAGGAAACAATTAGCGCAGAAATAAATATGTCAAGGACATGGAAGCTTAAGTAATATATGGAACGTCGCCATATTAGGCTCATTTAAATAACAAAAAATCATTGATTACTTGTTCTAATATTTAAATCTTTCAAAAATAACTCCTTCAAATGTCTCACGATCGCAAAGGATCAGCTTCAAGCACTAAATGACCATAAACACCGAATCTAAGAGGGTTGAATCGGTTCTTCTACACTTCCAGTCTCCCATAGCTTTAACCCTTTGAGGACGAGAACCCTTAAAGCGTTTCCTTCACACTTTACATCCCCTATACCTTTACTATACGTGCACACTTTCCAAATCGTATTTGCTCGCAAACCATCATTCCTCCCGACAGTTCCAAACTTTACGCAGCTGACAGTCGGTCGGTCATTGTTTGCCGCGAGAGGAAGACAGGAGACGCACTTCTTCCATCGCGACGATTGCCGTGGAAAGCACCTCGCTTTCTAAGCGCGTAAAACACGGCCGGCGGTTTCACGATCCGCTGAAGACATCTCATTCGTAACGGCGCGATGATGTATCGCGGTGAGATCCGGCGCTTTCGATGAATTCGAAAGGCGCGCGGGCCCGCGAGAGTGGACACCGTTTAGATCTCCCCTGACCGATAAAAAGAAAATTCCTTGTTTGAGCGTGACAAACGCGCGAGGCCGGCGAAAAATAAAGGCGATCGAGGTAAAAGCGAGAACGTTCACGCGGATGCGCGAGGAGGCCGCTTTTCTCGCGCGACTTTTTACCCCTCGAGCGAACGCGACGCGAACCGGCGACATTTTGTTTTTCGAACGATCGAAAACCGGCACTTCGGGACCACTTACAGGTTTCCTGGACGGGTGACAAAGGTCGAAGGTACAATCTGCTAATCCCATGCGTCATAAGACACTTTACGCAATCGAGTCACCGGGATCACGGCGCACCGTGCCATTTCAGACGCGATTCGTTCGATTAAGAACCTACCAAGCCGCTTGTTCGCGATTATGACAATGTTTCCCGGCGATGTATTGCATTAGCGATGAGTAAATTGCGGATTTCATGCGGTCACGGTGTTCGTAAATATTATTGAGATGGTTGAGAGGTTTCGTTTGCTTATTAATGTGGCGTTTGTGCGATGTACGGAGAGGTAAATTGGAAGCTGTGGAAAGTTGAATTAACGAACAATCAAAAAATACGTCTCAATTCACCCCGCGTATTATTAGATCTCCAGAATGGGTCTTAAATAACCAAGCGCCGGCACCCCGTTGATATTAAACGTATTCAGCCTTCGAAGGGGTCAAAGGAAAACGAGGAAGCGTTCGAATAGTTTTATGAATTCTGTTGAACTGGTCCAGCGTAAAATCCGCCGACCGGTTCGTTTAAAGGACAAAGTGGTTAATTATCGGCACCATCGGCGCACGGGAAAATGCGGTTGCGTTTTTAATGAGCCGGTCAACTTTACTTGTTAGGCTAAACCGGCGAGCCGGCCGATCGTTACGAGGTGGACGCGGCGCACGGCGCTCGATCGGTAGCCCAGGTGAAAGTGAGAGGGCCTGCGTGCAAAAATGGCACTGACGCGAGGAAAAAAAACGGGGGAAACTGTATCTGTATCGAGCGCTGCGAGTCGAATTATGGTGCAAGCGCATGCAGATCGCGGACAATATCCAAGGTCCGTGGTGCGTAGAAAGGACCGGCGACCAAGAGGGTTCGAGGATGCCTCGGAAACTCGATCGGCGGACCATTTTCGAGATCTTCTCGCGCGCCAATGATTCAGACGATCGAGAAAGTTGATCCTAGTACTTTGTAAATGCACGCGACAAGGATGAAACTATTCGTGAACCTAGGTTTCTTCGATTAAGTTAATATTTTCTTGAAAACGTAACGAAGTTGCGGAGGGATAGATCTCTGAACTAGATTTTGTCAATGGATCGTGGAAAATGTCTGGATTGTGTTCTTTATTAATCCTTCTTCTTTTTAGTCTACTCAGAGTTGATTGTATTAATTGCTAAAAAGCGTTTGATTCTTTAGTTACTTAGAATTCAAACTTGCAAAGGTGTACTAGTGTAGACTTTCGTTACGCGATCCCAAAAGAATGTTCAAGGTATGTACGATGAAGAGACAGAAGGTAAATTTGTTAACTGTGAATACCAAAAATGGCGAGCGAAAGATAGAGTATTAGGGGATGATCGAGCGATGGAAAAACTAGATTTCTGCGAGAAGCTTTCGTCGTTTCACCGCGAGGCGTGTCTCTCACGGCAAAATTGCAAATGGCGTCGCTGGAAGCTGATCCGGAGGGTTTCTCGAGGCGGCGTGCAAAGAAAGCAATTGCATAATGAAAAAAGAGATAGTTGCCAGGTAACTACAAACGCGGGGAACGCGGCTGTATAATATAATCAGTGGAGGGCACACGTAACTGGTCGGCCGGGTCCCCGTTGCTCTTAAGGAAATCTGGAGCAAGCTTCGTAGTACCCGAGGCGACGTTTTTCGATTCGTGGGCCGGTAGGTGTTCACCGTGTCAAACTTTTACTCTCGCCCGTGTCACGCTCTGATTAATGAACTGACCCAGAATCTGAAGCGCCCCGAATATCCGAAGTATCTCATCCTTCGAAATCAAAAGTTCGAATTGCGTAATCTCTCGGGTGAATTGCGTCTGTATCGTTCTGCCCTTGTTTTTTACTGGATGATACAAAAGTGGCTCAGACTTTTCATCTTCCTTGTTCTAAACGTAATCTAAAAGGACAATTTCTATTCGATTGTTTCTCTCTAACGATCCCTTGCTCTCCGTTTAGTCTTTTACTCGAATAAACATGTTTACTGCTATCTCAAGAAGATTAATTACCCGCGCACTCTGTTCCTCTACTTTCAAGAGGCGACCTCGCAATGACAAACTATAATAATCTATTTGACTACTCGACTCGAAGCGAACCATCGAACTCCAAGTTAATCCCAGAAACAGTCACACGATTTCTCAATGAGTTATTTCTCTCGGCGTTATCCAAGCGATCGTAAGAGCCACTGCCGTCGACATACGGGCTCAACGAAAAATTAATAAATTCCTCGGCGCAGTTCCTGTTCGCCCTCGCACAACCGGTTGCTAAGCGTGTACGTGTTCCCGCTTCTAAGGCACGTGCCGCGATCCCTGCTCCACCATGCGTAACGACGTTAATCTCGCGAATGTTTCTCGCCGATCTATCCGCGACGACTCCCCTTCGAAACTGGAATCGTCCACAGCCGGGCCACAAATCTCCTCGCACGATGAGAAGGTAATAAAAATCGATGGAACAACGAGAGCCAAGCCTCCGGTAGCACTTGCACTGTTCGTCATCACTGATCCCGGCTTCCTCGAACAACCCTTCATCCCTAGACTTTCTTTCTCTCTCTTTCTGTTTCCGTCGTGAAACGCGTGAACCACCCACCCCACTTACCTGCGAACGAAGAAAAACAGAGGAGCGACAGCACGGCGAACCGATTGACAACGCGCGAGCTTTATCTTGGCCGGCCGGCTCCTTCATTCTCTTATATAGCGTGTCTCGCTGAAAGTTACCTCCACCAGGTAATGTCTGGGTAAAAGGGGATGGTGGGAGACGCGCCGGTCGGACACGTAACGCGAAACATGCTGCGGTCCCCCGAAAACGCTCGGACAATAGGCGCAACGTGTTCCGCGGGCATTGTTGATACGCGTCACGCGTGAAAATGGTAATTGCGCTTGTACGGGATCATTCGACGGACACTTTACCATTGACACGATTCGCCGGTGAAACGTTTCGACTGGTCGCCTGGAATTTGCCGTGGATCTGTTGCTGTAGATCAGGGGTAGCTGGAGCGATCGGGAATTCGGTTTTTAATTCCAACGTATCAGGTTTATGGGGGACTTCTTCGTTCTTCTTGCTAATAACTAGATACTGAATGTATTATTTATTGTATTTAGAATATTCTACTATTTCAAATTGTATATATACATACAATGTTTAACTCTAGAACTACCGTGCCAGTCCAAACGACTAGTTTCAGCGTTGTTTCGCAATTATTGATATCCTCGGATGTTCAGAAACGATTTAACAACCCCTGCTACGAATATCGAGCATCAGGATGAAAAGAGCAGGGTGAAAACCTGCCACGCTTCGCGGTTTCTCGGCAACGGTTTTGACAAGCGTTTAACAGACTCCGGTTTAACGGCTAAATTGTTTTCTTTCGGTCCGTTCTTCGCGCCGCGATTGCCCAATTTGCTCCATCGCTTCCTTATTTTCTTTTCGAGTGTTTCAGGCTCGATTCGGTCCCCCGGATCGTCGAAAGCCGGCGAAGCCGTTGGATTTCCGGGGGAGAATTTACGGGAAGTTCCGCGGTGGAGATGAGGAACCGAGTGAAATTCTTCTCGGTGCCGTGTATCATGATAAACTGTGATTAATTTTTCTATTAGCCGGGGAACTACGTGGTATCGGAAGCAGGTGGAATTATGTCGGAGGAGAAATCCGAATGCATGCAAAGCAGTCGCGAAGCTGCGGCGCGCCGTGAAACGCAATCGATACAGCGCGATACAGACTCGCGATCGAGGAAAGTGAAACGGTGAATTATCACGGTTGCACGGGGATTTAGCGTGCGCATTCTGCGCGTTTCTTTTATTGCCACGGGGAACCTTAATCTTCGGCAATTACGAAAGTAGCGTGAATTTTATTCTTCGCTCGAGTCTCGCGCGAATGGAAATTATACAATTTTCGAAGACAGAGAGTGTGTAATGTGTTCTAATATCTGTAGACTCGAATTCTATTTAGAATTCTCTTGTAATTAACATGGAAGCGTGTCACTTCGACCTGCAGTTCTAGCGTCAATCCATTCGAAATGTCCCATTGCGATTTCGTTACCTGCAGAAGTTCCTCGATTTCTCAATGAAACCTAATTATTATGAATTATCGTCAATAAAATCTTATTGATTAGATCGAATATATCTTCCTGCCGCTAGTTGGGATCTACGATCGCAAACGTTCGCATTGTATTAATGAAACACCGACGAAGCTTCGCGAAGTGAGAAAAAAGGTATCGAATTCGTTGCACGCTCGAATGCAATTCTTACATCATCGGTAGCCGCGGCCTTTCGATATTTTTTACGTCCATGCACACGGGACCTTACGCCAGGCCGTTTCCGCAAAAGTATCCTTCATGCCGGTGGGATCCGAACGAAATCGGACTCGAGCGGCTTTCTACCAAGCGAAAAGTTTCCTTTCGGCAGTGGGTCGTCGTGTTTCATTGCCGTAAGATATATTTGTTTTTTCGTTGCGCCGATGTTAAAGGCTTTATTTGCATTCAACGGACGCGACTTCGGCTCGTACGTGCATCGATCAACTTTTTCGGACTTTGACCGTGCGCGCGCCCCTTCGATTTCTTCGGCGATTCGTATAGATCGCGTCGCTCCTGGAATTTCTATTTCTCCTAGGTCCTTTGTCACCGTTTAACGCACGTCCGTTACTGGAAATATTCGAGCGGAATTCTGACGGTGCGGAATTGATACTGTTATTTCAGTTTTCCAAGTGAATAAGTAATTGCAGTGAAATATAATGGAAAACTGTGTTTCAATATTCATCACTTAATGTTCCATTACTACTAGATTACCATTAACAAGGATTCTCCCGCGGACAGACCGAGTTGATACAGGTTTTTCATACGCCTCGTGCAGCTGACCTTGTTTCCGCGCATCTATACGCTTCCCCGTACGCGCGTAAACGTTTTAATTGCTTTTCACTCGAACCCCGTCTCGCTGTGCCATTGAAATCTCGAAAGTAGGTTGTTGCGTTTACGGTAAATTTCATTACCTTTCTCACAGTACAAACACTTTAAACGCGTCTACAAAAAGACGGTTGCACGTTCGTCGTTTCCATTCGAGCATCGAATGAAATCGTTTTCACGATCACGAAATCGAATTCGAGATCCGATAGTCTGAATCTTTTACCAGATAATAAATGTAGCAAAACAGTGTACATTATCATACGCGTCGGATCCGAGGGGGTTGAAACCGAACATTAATTACGTGAATTCTACGAGTTTATGGTAAATTATCCAAGGCATTTCTGATCCGCAGAAAAAGATCTGCACAGCGATCAATGAGTCGCGGGCAAATCGATGAACGATTGGAATTCACGCTCGTTGGGAAACTTTCGATCTCTTTTCTTCGATTTCTTGGGGAGTGCGGATCGCCTCCTCCCTCTCCCACGCCGACGAATTCAACGCGCTGCTTAGCGTGTAATTTATTGAAATCGTATGGAAACAGATCGCGCGGACTTTCTTTCACGCGGAGTCGCCGCTATCGAAGGTCATTGTTTTCACCTGACGGAAACCGAGATCCCCCTTCGATTGACGCGATCGACGAGATCGGATGTCTCGCACGCTTTCTTCCAGTTCCTTTCTTTTCCCGCGACCGGCCCCTTTGTTATCGTCGAATCTCGCGCTTCCCGTCTTTACGAGACGGAAAGTTCAACAGCAATTTCACGTCGAGGACAATTGAACCCCTGAATTCCGAAACAGCGCCAGTCGACCGATCAACGTTTCACTTTCGTTCGTTCGTTATCTATTTTACGGATTCTTGCTGCGAGTGTTGGCTACAGATTCAATGATTTTATGCTAGTGGTATGGGATGAATGAAATTTTGTTATTCTGGAATATATGTGAGATAACGCGGTGATATAATCCACTGAATTAGAATCAGGTTGTTTCTCTGGAACACGTGTTGAATGATACGATAATGAAATTAATTATGTTAAAATAAAGTTTCAGTCGAAGCGGAGCGTTGGTGTAGATAAAAAGAGAAAATACGAAAATACAAATTGCTGCTGTTGTAAGTATAGATATCTCTAGAGGATGTCTATAATTAACAGTAACTAGAGCAGTAAGAAGCGATAGAAAATTAACTGCAATCTACACTTATTCTATTAAAATGTTCCTTCGATACGCAATGCAGCGCCTGTACGTATGCAAATTAGAATCTACAAGGTGCCCTGTTACTGATACAACTGGAATGATCGAATCAGATGAAAATATACAATGTTTTACCGTTTGGGATTTCATTTCCGGGAAAATCGAGATACAAGTAAACACAATCGACAGGAAATTGTTTCACGTGGAACAGTGAGTAAAAGACGCGGAATCGAATTTTCTTATAGAAGACTTTGTTTCCGAGATAATCGAGTTCGAAAGTTTCTGTGACACGCACGCATTAGCATTTACAAGAAATAGAAACGGTAAGTCATGCGTGGACAGATATCTGTTCGATAGCATGGCTGACAAATCTTCAAACGCGATTATCTCGGAAACGAAATGTAACTCGAACAAATTTTATCGTGTGTTTCATTCACTCTTTAATATAATACAGAACTTCTCAGTTAATTGCAATTTATTTTTTTTCCAGTCGGTGTTTATCTGGCAGCCATATTTGACGCCACTCGAGCGTAAAAAGTTTATTAAATAAGGATCTTAAGATGCTCGAGAGGTATATACATGTATCCTCAAATTTCTATCACTTTTATCGTCATTACATAAGTGTCCAGTCAGATAACTGTTTTATCTGCTATTTTGTTTAGTCAAGAGCCGAAGATTCGCTTCGTAGATGTCGAGTCTCGATTTTCGAAGAGGCAAACGGCACAGGCGCAGCGTTGCGCGAAGTATAAAATCATTGAAAAATCGCATTCCTCGATAGAATTTTTCATTGAAAAGGATCGGGTATCCTTGAGAATTCCATCTTGCATTGCTATCGAACAATTCCTGTGGCAAACTTTTTCGAAGCTGTCCCCCTGCGTGGAACAAGTTCCGCCCACGCGTTGCGTTCGGTACCCTTCGTTCAAGGGTCTGAAGCTTCAATGAGCAACGCACCGAATGTTTCGATCCTGCGAGGAAAACCAAGATTGCCGAAGAGAATTCGATTCTTTCCAATCGCGGAACCGGTTTTCCGCTAAGCGAATGAATCGGGATCATGAAGTTTCAACGAGAAAACGCGTTCGCAGTTTCGCATTACAATGCTCCTTAACTCTGGATAACTACACGCATTATTTGATAATTGTTTAGCTTGATTTCGAACGGTATCTTAATTATCTATTTTCAAACTTCTAATTTCCAACGTCTAAATGAACGAATATTTTAGCGAAATATTCTATACATCTATTTCTTATCGGAAAGAATAAACCTCGTTCCTCGATGATACAAACGCAAAATCGAAAGCGTAGAAAGTTCAAGCGCCAACGAAACAAACGTAGAATCGAAAGCGTGGAGAGTTCAAGTGTCCAAAATCCATCAAACCTCGATACTTCCTTCCATTCGAATAGCCACCATTTTGTAATCTGGCACAGTTTCGAACGTTTATCGATGTAAATACATGCTAGCATGGATTTCAATGAAGTTCGGGAAGGTCGTTTCGACCGATCGCTGGGAAAATCGGTGCAGTCGTGTCGGTCCCGATCAAACGACAGATATTCGGACGTGTGGACGCGTAAGAAATACTTTCACCGGCGGTCAGATCCGCGGGAGAAAGTGTGCTTCGCCCTCCGTCACGCCCCTGTAATATGCAAATGACCGGTTGAAACGAGAATGAGAGAGGAAACGGGGCGAAGAGCACGATTAAACGGAAGATGAGCCGGTGTCCGATTATCGTACCGCCTCGTTATGCGAGAGAATTCGTCCAGACGCGCCGTGTATATATTTGGTAATCGGTACTGTCTCGGGTGAACGACCTTCACCTGAATGAAGACACGATGCACCTTTTCCATTGATAAAATCGTTCGTTTAACACCAGGTTCGAGAGCAGGATCAACAGGATCAACGAGGACTCGCTTAGTATTCATTTAACACTTTCATTGCCGCGTCAACCGAATTCAGGAGACGCCATTTTTACGGAGACTCTCCGTGCGTCTAATAAAGATTTTCTTTTGTGGAACATGAGAATTTCGAGCAAGATGCATGTCGAGAAGATTTTTGAGTTGAACATAATGATACCGATTCTCCGGAGAATGGATTGTTGCACTTTTCTATTCCCCATTTGATATTAGAAGTAAATGAAATGGACTTTCTGAAATTCTGTAGATTTCAATTGATTTAGAATTCAGTTTGCGTACTGTTGAACCAGTTTCTTCAGCAATTTCTTTGAGAAGCATCTGTTATCTGCGTCAACGAAGCATCTGAGATTAGGAATGGGTAGTTTCGACTGGTGGTTTTAGTGTCAAAGATCGGTCCGGAGATTTTGAAATCGATTGAAGAAAGAACTTTCTCCAAGAAAGTCGGTCCTTTTTTCCGTTTGCAAAAAAATTATGCAACACCGGACTGGTTTCGCGTGAATAAAGACATTCTCCTCTCGTGTCCCGCGGGTCTAATACAGCGGCACAGGGAGCGTAATAATCTTTCGCGAACACTTCAAGGACAATCGTGTCTATTACTTTCTCAGATAACAGGCAAGAATGTAAACTGGACGAAATTATTCTTTGTAATAATTCTAATGGAAACTTTTCGATTGTGTTCAACGCGTTGCTTCGTTGCAACATTCAAGAGTAGAAATCGAAAGTTAATTGATGCGCTCTAAGCTGCACAGTGTCTTCATCTTTCGCTTGTTTCTAAATTAATTGATAGTATCAACGTGAAACGCGTCGAGAAGAGTTTGTCGATTGGATGTAATTAGCTGCGCCTGTTTAACGAATTGATTTATTTGTATTGATTCCCACATTGAACGTGGAATTCGATTAAATTTCACATTAATTCTTGCAGAATTTGTTCACCGAGTTGCGTTTTCACTTGCAAATGCTCGAACGTGTTTACAATCGGCAACAGATGGTTGCATAACGCGCGCATACCCAGATACCAAATATTAGACTATTGAAACAAGTAGTTCAGGGAACCAGTATGGATTAATATGCACACGTACAGGTGCAAACGTTCTGTTTTTACGTTTGCACTTCCTGGTTTCGAACGGGTATATACCGCTTTACAGATAAGATGGCGACCTCCGGAATGTAGGTAATTAGACGGAGTATCAAATTGGCGAATAATATTTATGTAGTTAGTAACTGTTTAATATATATTTAAGAGTCGTTTGCGTAAAGTATTGATCGTCAATCCGCGCAGTTTCGCGAACGTAGACTCGAATTAAATTGATAATGTATCAGTTATCACTTTATGCAATGATATTGTGAAAAATAGTCGAGTGTAAACATGATAAGCGTTACGAAAGTTATGGCCATTTATGGAATGATTATTGATGATTCTGTTTTGATTACAATTATTTCATTAAATTAAAAATATTTTATGTAATATGAAAACGAAAACGAGGAGTGAAGTAACGAGAGGATTCGGGAAATCTACGGAAATATATCGTACACTTCGAACATTGTAATGATAAATACAATTTTTTATCTGGTAGTTTATACATATATTTTTACCTAAAGTTGATCACGATTTTACATTCATCTCCCTTAACACGTAAAAATACTTTTTATTAAAATAGAAAAGATCAGTCGTTATTCAGTCCATGCTTTCGATGCACCGTCGATCCACGACGTGCCGAAAGTAATCACTGGAAACAATAATTGAGTGCTTTATACAACTTCGTAGTAGGTACGTAATCTATTCATCATCGACAGCGAGATGCGAGACAATAAATGCTCTGTGATAACCATTTAATAGGACCATACTTTGCTATCTGTCTGTACATATTTCAATAAATAATATTATGGAAATGAAACCTTTTTTTTTGTTAGTAATCGTATTTGTCATGATAGACAACAGCAGAAAATTCAAGCTGACTTGAATTATTTTTTTTAATAAATACTTAAGAGAACAAAGGTATCGGTATTGTCTATCGGTTGCTCGACGCGTCATTTGAGACTAGAAAATATTTTACTTAAATAATTTAAGAATGTATATGTATTGTAAGATTTCGGCAGTGTATCAAAGCAGACACATTGTGATAGTATGATCTACAGTTGTGATGATTCCGCAATTTGAAACACGTTAACAATATGTTGCATTATTATATTATTTTAGTCGCGCATCAACTTTGGTCACGTGGTCTCGGATACTTTTCGAGATCGAATGGTTTTCTTATGCTTTACTGGTTCTGTCGCACTGTCGTTGTCTGACATCGAGGAATCCCTTAATGTTTTTCTACCACGCCCTACATTTTTCTCCTCATTCTCGGACCCAACAGACTCCCTGTTCGACTTTCGCCTTTGACGTTGTGGAATTTGACTTTGAACCTCCATTGCTTCGCGGAGATGCTTCCGTTTCGCCTCCCATAACATCTCCTGTCTTTGTGCTATTTCAGGATACCTGTTAAGACGAAACGTAACAGTAAAGCAACGTTCTCGCATTAAAGTACCATTTAGTTACCTTTCTATAAAATCTTTAGTAGGTGGAATTATTAACCGCCATCCCTTTTTAGGTTCATGTGTTGCTAAATTCATAAATATTTCTTTAATTTCATCTGGAGGTAATTTGACTACGGACGAAATTGTCTTTCTATCTAAATATTCATGTTCCGTAAACGATAATAACTGAAATTATAAATTTTCATTAATATTTACTGATTTAAAAGGATTATTATAAAATAATTCGTACTAACAATATAATCTCTAGCTCTGCACATAAGGTCAGCGGGAATACCATTATACGAAGATATACTATCTTTTGGATATATAAGTTCACTATTTACAATCCAATTTCCTTGTACTAAAACAGCCACTTGCTGTAAATATTTTAAAATAGCTGCCGTTTCTTGATCTGGTGATAAAATTGATCGCAAATGTACAAACGATATAACTTTGGCTGCAAAAAAAAGGTATTTAAATTAGTATAGACTGTGTGAAAATTGACAAATATGTAATATAAAACTACTAACCATCTTTAAAAAGAATTCTCATTTGATCTAGAAGAGGTAATGTCCTAATATAATTGAGAGACGTGTTACTGTTAGACATCTCTGCTTTTAAATATGGTTCTTCTTTTACTCTTGGCGCTAATAACTCTAAATATTGTTGATTTGTTAAATTTAAAGTATTCACAGCTTCATCAGGTGCAGAGCAAAACATTTCCAAACGTGTAAGCTGAAAATATATGTATATCCATGATAAAAAATGGGCATGATTGCATTTAATTTATTGAGAGAACTAACTGAAAATTGTTTCAACCTCTGCTTGAGTGCTATTTGTAGGAATATATTTTGTATGAATCCACCTCTCCTCTAAGCTTTTTTGAGTTTGATGCTGAAAAGATTGCTCCTGCATCTTTTTCATAAATTCTGGTTTCTGTCTGGCAAATGTTACATTTACTTGTTTTGGGCCTTCTTCTTCTTCCTCTAAGTCTAGGTATTAAAAATTCAGATGTTTAATTTGTTTTGAATTTATATTATATAGTGTATATTGTTTATACCATCTCCCATATTTTTAGCTTCATCCCTGACGCGTTTATCACTTTTATCAAGGTAATTAAATTGTGGACGCATTTGAACAACTCCTCTTAGAGGTGTTAAATGCAATTCTCCTTCTTGGAAAACTCCAATTGCATAATTGGAACAGTTTGGTAATGCTCGTGAAGAATGCAAGACTGTCTTATCCATGTAATTGCTATGATAAACATAATAGATAATGTAAATAGAATTATAAATTACTTTAATGTCATTTAGTTAAGTACCTGTCAAATGCTTTTTCTTCTTCTTCTTGTTCATTTTTGGCATCACCATCTGCATTAATCGCAATTTGTTCACCTTTACTTTGGTCATAATTAACACTATGTGTATCTATTGCTACTTCTAATAGAACCTCTTGATTCTGTGGTTTTATAGAGGATTTTAAGATTGTTGCATTGTCATAGCCATCTTTAGAAGGCCTAATTGGATATTGAAAAATAAAGAGCTTATCTGCAAGTGCTTTCGAGAGAAACACTGGAATCTAAAAATAATTATATATTTCATTTTTTTCTCTTTTACATTGTAGATATAATTTGCACTTATCTCACTTTTTTTTAATATAAATATTTAACAGAAAACTATATGCTTGCAAATATAACTAAAGCATTTTATAAGATTTACTCAGAAGAATATCTTGAAGTGTCTATCAATTATAAAGTTATATGATAAGTGACATATAAATATGATTTAATCTATTACTATGTCACAGGAATAAAGAGCACACTCATTCATTATAAAAATAAAGAAATATACTAAACATAGGAAAGTATTTCAAACGGTTCAAATACATAACCTTTACAATCCACGTTCCATGAAATAATGTGAAGTGTCAGAATGAAAATGAAAATCGGTTTACAAACCTCTTTAACCACCGGATCACTTTCATTTTCCATGGTATTTGTATTAGACATTTAAACAGTTTTTATTTTCCAGTTATCACTTGTATCTATTCAAGTATGCTTTGATGCAAACACTGATTTTTATACCACGTTCCTAAAGATAATTGAGATGGTTAGTAGATAGATAATATCTGTGCTGGTTGGGTAGTAGCACAAGGAAATGTTTGTACAATTTATTTTGTATTGCTATTAATTAATACCTAAGAGTGATATTTTATGGTAGCTACGTGGCAATAATATATATTATTTGATTGTTAATTTAATTTTATATTTATTAGCAAATGTATACTGACAGTATTTTACATTCAAGATACACGATGAACTTAACCACTGCTACCAATGTAAGTGAACATAACAAGTTGTGCTGTCAAGTATATTTATCAGAGTGTATTATAAATTTATATAGTTTTATAAGCTCATTGGTTAACTAAATGGGCACGTTTCGTTTCAGAATAATCTGAAATTATATTTGTAATATTTTTTGCACAATTTAAGGTTCCACTTTATTTATAATGCCCTTTTGTGTGTTATAAATTGTAATTTAAGAAAGTGCATGAATGAAATTTGTTTAATCTCAATCAAAGAAAACAACAAGAATTAACGTTTGTGTAAGTATGAATGCCATAGCATATTCATTTATCATTTTATAATTAAATTGTTAAGTATATTTTAGGTTTTTTTTATTACAGAAAAGTGAACAGTTTAAAATAAATCAACAAAATGACATCAATGTTTGATCAGTATGAACAAGCATCTCAGCGATCAAAACAAGTACATGCACCACCAATTCGTCCTGATATTGTAAGTCTTTCTTTCCTGAATGTCTATTTTTTTAAAGTAATCATAATGATATATTTTTATTTCATTTTTCTTAAGGCAAATATTAGATCATAAGCATGTTATTAAATTTTCAGAGTACAGCAGGATTTATTCAAATGAAACTGCAAGATGATGGACCGATCTTTATAAAGCAAAAAGTTAATTTTCAACCATCTGATAACATTGTACATTTAGTTGTTAATAATAATATAATTGTTATTGCTATGGCTAACAACATTCTCTTACGCATTGATATGAAAAATCCAAATGTACCAGAAGGTAGTGATTTTAATGTTACAATAATATATAGAAGTTATAATTTGATTATATGAAATAATCATTTCAGAGATTGATATATCTAATTATTCTGTGAACATGAAAATGTCAGGGATGTTTCTTGATCCTTTGGGTAATCATTTATTAATAGCTTTGGTTCGAAACAATCCCAAAGACAATCTACCATCTGAATTATTTTATTTACATAAAAAAGCGACAAAATTAAAACAGGTATGACATAAAGTAAATCAATATAATAAGTATAATGTGTTAAATATGATTAAAATTATTCATTACTCAACATTTTTTACTTAGGCAAATAAGTTCAAAGGACATGAAATTACTGCTGTTGGATGGAATTTTTTAAATTCTTCTGAAACCACCACGGGTCCAATTCTCCTAGGAACTGCAAAAGGTCTTATCTTTGAAACAGAAATTGGTATAGAGGGTGATAAAATATTTAATACAAGTTTGGAACAATATTGGCGTCAGGTATAACAAAAAATATAAAATTAATCCTTGATTATATCATTATCAGTATGTATTGTTAACCCATGGTAACAAAAGCATCTCCTCTATATCATTATTCATTATTTCTAAAGCTTCCTAACCGCCTACCCCTTTACGGTGCTAAGGAGATAGAAGAATTGGTGAGTTAGAACTGTCCATATAAGTGCAAACCTGTAAGGATACCTATACCTCTGTGCTGTAGTTCTTTATTGTTCACCTTCACATTATTAGCTTACCAATATTGCATTGTGTCTCACAAAATCATAATGTGTTTATTATATAAATATTATAATATTTATTATATTATAAAGTAAATGTTTAATAGCATATAATAAATTTCTCATTATTGTACATTTGTTTCAATAGGTATTCGATATAGGGGAAAGTAGTAAACCACCAATTACTGGTTTGGAATTCCACAAAGTACCGAACACAGACAAATATATGATTATTGTTACCACTCTTGTACGCATTTACCAGTATATTGGAGAAGTTCAAAACCCAGAAGAGAAACCTTTGTTGCAACAAGTATTTAATAGATATTTGAATGTACAAGGTAAATGGTAAAAAACGTCTCCATCCATTTGAATTGGCATTCATGAATTCAATATTTATAGAAGTAACGTTTTTACAGAAAGTTTTAACGATGTAATAAGTTCTTTACCCTACTCGAAAATGCAATGCTATTACCCATCAGTTGGAGCTATACCAAAGTCATTTGGTTGGCTAACTGAAACTGGTATATGGTATGCACAGGTAAAAAGGATTATATTAATTAGTACAATACAATGCAGTTTTTAAATATTCTAAAGTAATGTGACTGCTTTTAGATCGATCCAAATGTAGAACCAAACAATATATTATTAAATCAACAAATGTTAATGTGTCCTGAAACAAGTCTTATAGGAAACAATACCTCGCAAGTAACAACTGCACCACTGTCATTCGTTTTAACAGAATTTCATGCGTTATTACTTTATACAGATCGTGTTAAAGGCATATCCCTTTTAAATCAGGAATTGATATTTGAAGATATTTATAATGATGTATGTATAATAAGTAAAAAGTAGGCTGATATAGATATATTATATAATTGAAATGTCTTTATTTTTAAAGGCTTTTGGAAAATTGCTTAACATTACGAAAGATTATGTAACTCGTTCTATTTGGGCTTATAGCGAACGAGCAGTTTTTAAATATAAAGTTAATAAGGAAGATAGAAATGTTTGGCAGGTAAATGAATATTCTTCGTGAAGTATTTTTCTGATTATATTATTGCTCATATTTTTTATCCTTGTACAGATATATGTTGACAAAGGTGAATTTGAACTCGCTAAACAATATTGTAAAGATAATCCAGCACATATAGATCAAGTATTAGTGAAACAAGCAGAAGTGCTTTTTAAAAATAAAGAGTATGTTTTATATTTTATCTAATGGCGATTAGCATGTGACTATATATTCAGTTACATACTGTTTACAGATACGAAAAGAGTGCTCTCATTTCCGCGGATACTCATTCATCATTTGAAGAAATATCTTTGAAATTTCTTCAAGAATGGCAAATAGAGGCATTAAAAACATTTCTAAAAAAGGTGGTGCATTGATTACTTTAAACGTTTTGCATTTCAAGTACAGGAAATAATTTGGTTTTTTATATTTAGAAACTCGAAGGATTGAAAGCACAAGATAAAACACAAATAACTATGATTGTTGTGTGGGTAATTGAATTATTTATGAATCAAATGGCTGCATTACGGAAAAGTGATCCGCAATACTTGGAACTTCAGAAGCAATTTGATAGCTTTTTCGCTATGCCGAAAGTCGCGGTATGAAAGATTATTGGGCTGTTACATTAAATGAAATATTATTTTTCTATGTGTATCATTTTCATTTTAGGAATGTATAAAAAGAAATCGCAGTACTATATATGATTTAATGGCAAGTCACGGCGATAAAGAAAATCTTATCCGTTTAACTATAATGCATCACAATTATGAAGAAGTGATACGTCAGCATTTATACAAAAACAATTATTTAGAAGCACTTGAAGTTTTAAAAAGTCAAAATAATAAAGATCTTTTTTATCAGTTTTCTGGTATTCTTTTGCAAGAATTACCACGTCCTACGGTAACTGCTTTGATATCGCAAGGGTTTTCATTAAAACCATCTAAACTCCTTCCAGCTTTAGTCTCTTGCAATAGCGACGAAAAACATGTGAGATATTCAAAGTTTTTATTATTCAAATTATTTCTATATTTTAAAGCTTTAATATCTAAACAGTTTGTGGTATCATAGGCGAAAGAAATAATTAGGTATCTGGAGTTTTGCGTATATAAACTAGGCTGTCAGGAACAGGCAGTTCACAATTTCTTATTGTCACTGTATGTTCGTTATAAAAAAGATGAAGTTATGCGTTATATTAGTTCTCAAGGTAATTTATGGAGTACAGTTTTCAGTGTGAAATATTCTCATGGTGTCATGTTTTATCAAAGTGTTTCACTTGTTTATAGGACAAGATATAAACATGGTACATTATGATGTTCACTATGCATTACGTTTATGCCAAGAAGCTGGTTTAACCGAAGCTTGTGTACAATTGTCCGCTTTGCTGGGACTCTGGACAAGAGCAGTAGACTTAGCTTTGACGATTAGCGTTGATCTTGCAAAACAAATAGCTGCCATGCCTACTGATCACGACGATGAATTAAGAAAAAAATTGTGGTTAAAAATCGGTAACTGTTAACAATTAAATATAAAACCTTTTAGTTGATATCAATTCTCATTTATTTAAATTTTAGCTGAACACGTGGTTCGCGAGAAAGATGATATAAAAGAAGCAATGATATTTTTACAAAATTGTGATTTAGTCAGAATAGAAGATATATTACCATTCTTTTCGGACTTTGTTACTATATATCACTTTAAAGAAGCTATTTGTAACTCATTGCAGGTGAAATAATTTTACATGTTATGTATTATTGTGTACCTTCTTAAATGTATGTATAACAATTATTCTGTATTTTAATTATAAATAACAGGAATATAATCAGCATATCCAAGATCTCAAAGAAGAAATGCAAGAAGCAACGAAAGCAGCTGAACTTATCAGGAAGGATATACAGGAATTTAGAACAAGGTAGTCGGACTAAAAATGATATGACATGTAATATCATAACATAATAAATGTTTCTTTAGGTGTACATTTGTACATGCAAAGGACACATGTGACACTTGTGATGTTCAGTTGCTGTTGCGACCTTTTTATGTATTCCCATGTGGACATAGATTTCATAGTGATTGCCTGGTAGCTGCACTGACACCTATGCTATCAATGGATCAAAGAACAAAGTTAGCTGATCTTCAACGACAACTTACTGCTCTTTCAAATAGACCTGAAGATACTACCTCAATTAGCTCTGTACCTTTATCAAAGAAAGATCAAATTAAGGCTGATATTGATGATTTAGTGGCATCTGAATGTTTATACTGTGGAGAACTTATGATAGAGTAAGTTATTGTAATATTTAAGATCCTGTAATTAGCATTAGGAAGCTAGGAAGAGTTCTACAGGCGCGGCCCTTCTTTCTTCTAGGATTCTATATGTATTACTTTATTTCTGATCTATCATAATGAAACAATAAAATTTACTTTACAGGTCCATAGATAAGCCATTCATTGAAGAGGAAGATTATGAAAGAGTAATGAAAGAATGGGCATAAATAATAAATACCATTTATCTGTAAAATATTTGAACAAATAATAACTCATTTTGTATGCTACACTTATTTATCAAAATTATTATTTGTAACAAACAGGACATGTATCATATCGTTTCAAATGTGTGATAGCTATTTATTTTATATGTATTATAATTTATAAATTTAATATTAAAAATCTTTAAGGTAATATACCATGTAAATTTCACAATTTTTTTCGTGCAGATGCATAAACATGTTGTGTTTAAGATATACATAAGGAATTTAAAAAATTTATTAACCAATAATTTAGTTCATTCCTAATGATAATTCAACCTTCTTATTTCGTTTACTCACGGCTTTGTTACCGTGTATATAATACCGTAACGGTTTATCTGACCATTCTCCATAACCATCTATACCTACTCGAGGGCATTTCACAATTTTGATTTCCATATTCACGTTATCATTTTCAAGCCATAAACCTTTCCAAGAACACATTGAGTATTTACAATGCTTTTTATGAAGTTGAAACGCCATGCACAGCTTTGACGGGCCGTTGCATAATTCATGTGTTTTTAAGTCTTTCAAAGGCTTTTTAGGCACAACTGATGTTCCCTTTGATGTCCGTTGACTAGCCATGCATTCGATACCTTCTAAGGGTTCAACAGCCCTTATCAAAACAGCACATCCTTCACCTAAAATCTTATCAGGAGATTTCTATGTGGTAAAATGTAATATACAAAAGATATAAATTAACAAATATTATAAGCATGCTCTTCAGATTTAACGTCTTTTCGAGTAACACTAGAACTTCCTAATACATAGTATCGCCGTGCTTTTTGCACACCATATTTCGTGTCGATACTAGGATGTGCTGCTACAATAGTAGTGAACTTTATGTAAGGATCATTCTCTATCCATAACTCCTTAGATTTGTAAATTTGTTTTTCATTTAAATTATCTTCGTTAATATCGAAAGCAGCACAAATCTTGAATGGACTGTTACAAAGCTCATATTGTTTGATACATGAAACAATTTTCTTAATTTTTTTCTCTTTTCTGTTGTTTTCGAATTGCATATTCCTAAGCAATTCCATATAATCAAGTCCAAGTATGGGTTCCACTGCTTTAATTTGCACATATGCACTTGATTCTAAATATTTTTAACATAATACTAAATGTGCTTTGTTACAGTTTATATGTTATTAAAAGCATAGTTAGCCAAGGCTATTGAGTGTACTCAAGTACTCTGTATCTTTATTCATTATCTCATAATTTAATCCTATTTACTATTATTTTTTAAATTAAACATAAAAAATAAAGAGAGGAAGCATCTTGACTAACTACCTTTTTGAGTATTTATTATAACTATTATATTCATTTATTAGAATTTTGATTCCTTCCATACTCACCTTGACTAGATATATTGAAACAATGATACATGCCATATGTAAAATATACATAGATAGTACCAGGTGGCATGTACATTGGTATATTTCGAGGAGTAACTTTATTCTGATATGTGTGTGATGCTTTGTCTATGGCACCTAAATAACTCTCTGTTTCAACAATTCTACCCTTTAGAATGGTTCCATTTTCTAAACAACGTACCAATATTTTCCCTAAATATAAAAATGGACCAATACTGATTGAAATGCATTATTTGAAGGGCAATGCAATAAAGCAGTTAATAAAGTTACCTAATAAATTTTGCGCTAATTCTTCACAGGGAGAATCAAAGAATGAAAACGGCAGTCTATTAGCACACACTTCTTTTTCCCAATCAGTTGATGGAGGATCTTCTAATTGTTTTAGTTCCTCTTTCATCAATTTTAGATCTACAACAGCTCTAGGTTTATTTTTTGGAGGAACTGTGTTTGGTTTCAATT
This sequence comes from Nomia melanderi, assembly GCF_051020985.1. Classification (NCBI taxonomy): domain Eukaryota; kingdom Metazoa; phylum Arthropoda; class Insecta; order Hymenoptera; family Halictidae; genus Nomia; species Nomia melanderi. The sequence continues at coordinate 13,105,529 of NC_135012.1, read as the reverse complement.
CTTCATTCCTTCCTGTTATTCCTATACAAATTAATTATATAAATGTAAATGCCAGATATGAAGCTTGAATCTTTAACTATAAATTAACTCACGTTCTTTTAGATTTTTAAAATTAAGTTTACTTTTCTTTTTGAGTTCAGGATTGACGATATCTTCTAAAGTAGGTTCACTAAAAGGCTTCATATTATTAATAGATTTATCTTCAGGTTTCAATGTATTGTTCAACATTTGATTTTGAAGATTCTTAGCTTGTATTAAATATTCATCGCCCTAATAAAAGAATACGTTATTTAAGAAATGTAGATTGCTTAGAAAATGAATGTAAGATTCAGTGTAATTAACGAACCTCAGGATTTATTTCAATTTGATTTTTAATCGAATCACTTTTGCATTCTTCCTTCTTCGACTTTGTCTTCGAATTAGACCGTGTTCTCTTCATTGATGAATCGTAAGATACGAATTGGTACTTTATAAAATTATTCCACGTTTGTCGAATAAATTTGTCTGCAAACGGCAGTACATAGATAAACAAAATTAACGTTGAATCAGGTTAGAACGGATCGCGAAAATGAAAACATTATTTTGAATTCAAATACAATGAAGTTTGTCATGAGTAACAATTGTCAAAAATCAATGCTGCCACTACACGGTAGTGGTCAAGCAGGGAACTAATTTTCAAATATCTGTCATAGTCGTGCGTCATTTCGTAACGGTTTTTGAACGTTGTTTCTGTGCTTGAAAAATGCGCTGCAATTTTGGAAAATCTTTCCTGAACAACAGGGTAAATATTTACGCTTTTTGTACGAAAATAAAAGTTTGTAATCAACTGGTTAATACATACGATTTTCCAGCATTCTGTGATTGACGAGAGTTCTTAAACGGCATTTTACAACCAACATTTACGGTCGATTGAGGGGGAATGGCAGGTACGAAAGAAATTTGAATTCTATTTGTTTAATTAAGCGTAGATAACTTATTAAGTTATTCTATGCAAATTTTGTGGCGTTAATTACGTTTGTTTACCTATATTTAGACCTATATTTAGTTATAAATGTTGTTTCCAATGCGAGCAGTATCGTAGATATCGTTCCTCATTTCTTTACATTTTACTTTTGTTATATTTGTCATAACAATGCAAGTGAAATGAAAAACCGATATCTGCAATATGATTAAATTTTAAATACGCGTTTCATTTGTTATAAAATAACAATAAAAATTAAAATTTTCATCGTCTGATGGATTCTAACCGTTACGTTCATACGAGACTACGTTGGTGAAAAGTCTTTACGTTTTCTATTACACGCGCAAATTAAGAGAAAAGTAATTACACTTTTCAACGCGTGAATAGACATTATTTGAAATGTTAATACTGAAATACTGAGCATCCTGAAAATTTAACAATTATTAGGTAAACTTATATTCGAAATATTCACGGGAAGCCATATTAAGATCAGCAAAGATAAGTCACGTGACTTCAGAAAAATATTAAAAAATAAAAATTTTATTTTTAGGAAACCACGGCTTATATCGTAATGTTTCCTTCGAATTGAAAAATTTTGTAAATTTTGGGTTCATTTTCGGATATGTTCTGATTGCTTAACAGGTTAAAATAATATAATTGAATTCACTACGAATGAAATTAAGCACGAATTTATCAAAACTGATGGATATGTAAGGTCTCAGAAATTAAATATAAAAAATGCGACTATAGTTAACTGGTAACAGTTTCCCTGTACACCCTCTTCGCGTAGTACTAATTAATCATTCAAAGACCCGAAGAACGACACAAGATGAACACCGATTTCTTAACAAACGTAACTTTATATTTAAATAAATTACATTCCTTCGTGTTCGCCTACAACGGAGACGTTAATACTGCACAGAAGAACCGGTTGCATCTTAGAATCTACGAAACGTAAGTTCAAGGAGTTGTCCGCGGAGAGGATGCTGGCTTCGAATAAGGACTTCCCTCGAGGCTTCTACTTTTTATCCGACCGTTGTATTTCCATCAGGCTCTTGCCCATCGTCTCAGGTAGCAAGAAGTGGACGTAAGGAGCTAGGAACAGCATGCAGAAGCCGTAGGTCCAGAAGACGAATTTGTCGCCGACCAAGTTCAAGAACGGCTGGTAGGTCTTTGCGCTGAGGAAGGAGAGTATGGCGTTGTTCGAGCTTACGAACAGGCAGCCTAGACTCTTCAGGTTCGTCGGGAAGACCTCGCTCAAGATGGTGCTCGGGACTGGTTGCAAACCGGCGCAAACGGAGATGTTGAAGAGTATCAAGGCGATTAGGGGCAGCCATGTTAAACTGGCGCCGTCGTAGTCCAGAGAGAGGAGATGAAAGTGGAGGCCTAACAGCGCTAACGATACCGATGACCCCAACCCGGACATGATGAGGAGGCGCTTCCTGCCTAGTCTGTCGACCATCAACGTAGCCGTGGATCCTGCCACGATCGTCGCTAAACCGAGAATCGTCACCGCCAGACTCGGCTTCATGTTGATCTTGCACTTCGTCACGATTATCTCGGCGTACGCGAACATAGCGTTGTACCCGCTCATGTAGGAGAAGGCGTAGATGCCCAGGACGAGCATTGTTCTCTTGAGGTTGCCTGGAATCGAGGACAGATCGGTTACACTTGTCTCAGTGTTTATAGGACGTCATTGTTAACGCTAGGACTACCAAGCACTTAAACTGACTTTTCCAGAATTCTTTGTAAAGCTCATAGCTGTGTGTTTATAACGTATAAACTTTCTGTTCGAGATAAGTTGAAGCAGCGTCGAAGGGAATTGTTAGTAAATAAGCTATCTTAAATGGACAAAGGGTATATCCTTTTTTAATAACCGATCCCTTAAAAAGACGCTATAAAGAGAGAGATAGAGAGAGATAGACAGAGAAAGATAAAGAGAACAGCTTGGCAAGAGTTTAAGTAAAGAAATCATGAATACTTGGCAGAAGGAATTCCTTCAAGTTTAGGAAAATATTAGTTCCAGCCCCGTCGACGAATTCCTGGAGCTCTCGCATCTCCGCCTTGACGTCAGCTTCTCGCCTGAACCACTTCAAGGATTCCTCGGCCTTGCCTGTATCCCCGTGCAAGAGGTAATAGTAGGGTGATTCGGGTATCAGGCTGAAGAGGATCATGAAGAGAATATTCGGGACGAGGCTCACGTACCCGAACATCTCCATGGACAGATAAGGACCCATCGCGTTGCCCAGGAACATACCGATGGAAGACGCGTTCACGTTCATGGATATCTGAAGACGTGACCACAGAGTACGACTTTATCGGACGAGAAATCTGATTGGGTACATTCGCGTTGATCAAAAAAAATATATATGTGTATATTATATATCCTCATGAAACTGTTGCTGGTTGCGTATCCTCGTTCTAAGACGAAGCAAAAGGATTCTACGATTTTCACAAGTTAGGCGCAAGTTAGATTGTCAAGTTAGATCTCTGATTCGTTGAATCATTTATCGTTACTCAGAGTTTTCTATGAGTTTACGTTACTCAAGGAATTTACCAACGATCCACGAATTCTAGGATCAGCGATCTCCCCTAGGTAGATCGACAATGCGCTCCACAGCATCCCTGTCCCGATGCCCGAGCTAAATCTGGAGGCGTAGAGCCACGGGACCGTTGTGGCGCAGATATTGAGCACCCAGCTCGTGGCCAACGGCACGCCGCTGAGCAGAAGCACCATCTTCCTTCCAATGCAGTCTAAAGATGACCGTGTGACATGTTAAAGTTACAGTTCCCTGAGAACAAGATCACCACAACTCAGTACTGATGATCGCTAATTGGATCATTGAGACTTCTCTTGCTCGACACTCGTCGGATCTTAAGAGGGGATGATCTCGATCTTGTAGACAGTGGTACAAGATGGTGTGCAATGTGGAAAACTTGCAGGAAATTGATGATCGGAATCACCTATTTCCTTTAGGCTTCTAAGACCGCATCCCTTAAGAGTCCTAACGGGCGAGGCTGAATTCACTCGCGATTGACGCGTTCTGGTGTAATTCTATCGCTTCGATGATGGATCGAAGCCGCCGTTTCTCGTTTTCTACGTACCGGAATCTCATATCACAGTTTGCTACGAGTGCTGAGTCGTGGCTGCCTTGTTCTTATTGAATTCTCGACGAACAATGTTGTTCGCCATTGTTTGCCTTGTTCGGTCGCCTGATCGCGTGCTGTAAGAAAGCATCGAACGGATCAACTATCCGTGAGTTCAACGTGTTCGACGGTGGTTAAGTAGGTTAATTCAGTGGAGGAACGTGTAACAGGAGTTCTGAAAATTTGTAGCTTATTTATAGGCGAGAGGTCAGTACGTAGTTTCCTTTTTTCAATGATCTAATCGATCGATGTACAATTTAGCTTCATCCACTGACCGTTTTCTGCACTTCAAGGAATCTTCGTCCGCAAAGGGTTAAGTTGAACGTGGTCGGAAGTCAGGATTTATATTCGAACGGGTAATGCCCAGGGAATTCTTCAAGTTCACGGGATTCACTAGGTCGCGGGGCTGAGTTAGCAGGGGATGGCCAGACGAATTTTCTTCGCGAGGAATCGAGCTTACCTTGACACAGTGCGGCGAGCAAAGCGCCGGCCAGCCGGCCAAGATTTAAAAGGGACGCCACCCAGGACACTTCGGTGTCTGTCAGTCTCAAAGGCACGGTCGCTTCCGTTGATGTCAGTTGAGCCAAGTACGGCGATGCCCAGCCATTCGCGAGACCACTTCCGATAACGGCTAAGCTGACTGTCACAAACGGCCATGAAACAGTTGTGTCAACAGACGCGAGAGTAATTTCATTAGCTCATTCATAGACATAGGTCTACTAGCATCATACCGGTGCACGCTCGAACGGAACATCTTGATGCACTAGCGTATGCATTGCTCTACCATGAACCGTTCTAATCTTAGTAATAACACTATACAGACCGGACCCTGACGCCGGAGAGACGTAATGAAATTTCAGTTATCAGCTCCTTTTAATCTAGCGTCACCAATTTTCACGAATTTCTCTATCATTCAGATACATTTCTAGTTATCCCTCACGTTACCAGCTCTCTGGGTACTAATATCTAAATCGCTCAGAAGCCAATTTAACATCGGCTTCTGAACCACTCATGTAACTCCATTTAACTTTCACGTCAGCTTCCCTTCCCAAAACAGAAAGAAACTTATGCAAATGCAAACATTTCGATAATTGACGCTGCTAACACAAGGGTCGCTACATCCGTTCATCTAAATCCCCGAAGCAAAAGACGCCAAGAGGCGTCCGCCGTCGACAACGCGTTAAATCTACTCACGCGTGAACGCGGTCAGCCACTGCGACCAAATAGCGGATTTTTTTTCCTCGTCTTTCTCCGGTTGCTCGGTGTCCATGTCGCGCCTGATATTTTTACGGGGCGCGGTTGCAAGGATCGTACGCGGCTGTTGGATGCGAGTCGCGGCTTCACCGGCTCATTACGGCGAAACTTATACCCGGAAGATGCGGTTCGCGATCGAAAAATTTGCGTTCCGATAAGACCCGTGATGTATTTATGCCCCGGTTTGCGCGCGAGCCTGATACTGTTCGCGATGCAGCCGCGTGCGGCACGTGCACGGAAAAAATCCGTTATCATCGGTGCTCCTCTCGCGGCTGTATTGTTCTTGTCTTCGGCAGTGGGACCGAAGCGGTGAAATAATTATTGACAGACACGTGGCGAGGTAAACACCGTCTAGTGATTCATTCGTCGTACGTTCCGCGTTATCGCCCGAATCACGCCGAAAAAACAATTAACGGCTGCGGTGACGCCGTCACATTGTTTTGCCGAGATATTTATTGGAGTTGCGCGTGCGAGATTGACGCTAAGATGGTGGCCCGTCGTCGTAAATCAGCTCCGCGATCGAGAATCAAACGTTTCCGTGGAAATGCTCGGAACCGCCGGGAATAACAGCGCCACGGTCGATTTTCCTCAGATCATTGGAGTTTCTGGGCTTAGTAGTCAAAATGTAGAGCTACCAGCAGTTGAACTGAACTTTTTTCATTCTTTTCTGTGGAATGTAGAGTGGATTTGTTATGATTTCAATTGAGTTGTGTTGTAGTTTGTGTATTACCTATGTGATTGGTTGGATAAATAATTTGAAAAAGCTTTTATCTTTTTAATATTAGAATAAGTGATTTTGAGTCGATTGCAGTTTTACGTTCTAGCGATAACAGCTTTCAAAGAGACATGTTTGATAATTGTATTGTATATTTTAGGTGTTTCGTTAATTTGGTATATCTTTGGGAGAAGTTGTTGATGATTTTTGATGGTTGGTTGTTTATCAGAAATAATTTGATTTGTTTCAGGGTATAAATCGTTGATAACGAGGAAGGATCAGCCGCCATCGAGAGAAAGGATGTTACGTGAACCTTTGAACGTTGTCTCCAACAAAATCCGTCTTCGAGCGGGTGGGAGGTAAGTGAATTTACATTCGGAAAGGACAATTTTGATCGTCGTCAAATATGTTTCTTTATTTATTGAGATCGCCATTGTGAAATGTACTGTTCAATACAAAGCATATCACGCGATGTTGTATTATAAATATTTGTAATGCTGCATGATGAAACGTTGCTGGCAGTAAACAGAGCGTGAAAGAGTTATTAATGTCACAACTGTCGCCGCCTCGTTGTCAGATAGACTTCTTGCCTGCAACCGTAAATTTGGACAAATGTAACGCGCTGGATATCAAAAGCCTGAAAGACTCTCGTGACTCGAGTGACACTGATAATAACAAACAAGGAAAATCAGAGGACGATTGTAGTAAGTTTCTGAACCGATCAAATGCTCGGCAATCACTGTGACACATCGGTTTTATGGTGGAATTTTACTTTGAATTCGAAAGTCGCCAGAAAAGATATCAGTAAAGGGATGAAACAGCACAGAATTATATTTTCGAAACAGAATGATAAAAACAGAGAACCGAGAATTTATTTCTTTATCGGGGCTAACCTTTAATAGCTTAAGTACGTTCTAAAAACTTGAAATTCATTTGGAATATAATAATAAAGCAGAAAGGAGAGAAGAGAAAGGAGTGAAATGTTTGAGTTGCTTAATGAGCGATCGTAAATTATCCCTCGACGGTGAATGGCTGAGGAATCATTTCAAGTTACCTTTAAAAATGGCGATCAAGGAGATAGTAGCAAGAAAGCCCGATGATCCAGTCAATTATCTTGGATTTTGGTTGTTACATTATAGAAGGTGTAATGAGAGGAATCAGTGGCAATTAGAGGCGGATAGAGAACTTGAATATTATCGGTCACTTTTTCGTGCACCACCAGTATGTATCATTAATAAATATTTCGATTAGACTAATTGCTATTATTTAGGAAGAAAATTATGCTAGATGTAAACAACAAAACTTTCTTTGGTATCGCGCGGTTTCTCTTGCAAATGAAAAAAGAATACTCAAGCTTCTTAATTTTTTTCTTTTATTACACAGTTAAATATTTGTTCTTCTTCGCATAAGTAGCTCCTACAGCTAGAATATGTGGTAATCACGGGCGAAGAAAAAGTAGTTTAACGTAACGTTCCAGACGGTTGAAGAAGAACAAGTTTCAGTGGACAGAGGAGAGGAAGAGGAATTATCGCGAGACTGGAATTTTAAATATTACAAACCCACGCAAGACGTAGCGTAAATATTTGATTATGGTGTCGCGTTATGAGTGTTTCAAAGGCTTCTTAACTAATTGACATTCGAGCGGAGTATTTATACTCTTCAAGATCTGTATGACGCCGGCTTTTTTCATTCCATTACTCTGGTTCTATTTAACTTATATCAAGCGAACCACACTCGAGAATGAAGAATCGCGAAAGGTACACAGCCGGCGAACAGGTTCCTGGGAAAAGATGTTAGTAAAGTATACAAGAAAATAACATTACAAAATACTTTCAAAACTTATCCTTTTATTTCATTATTCAAACAGATCGAACTTTCCGCTGAAAATCTTGATTATTTCGAGGAAACCTCGTACCGAACTCCAAAATCTTGTTAACGTTAAAACTCCTGGAACTTCTAAAAGTAATATCCGTTCCCTCTAATTTCCAACGCTTGCAAAAATTCAAAGTCTCCCAAAATATCCGAGGATTACACAATTATATTCCGCAAAACTCACCGAGTGTTGCTCGCACCACCTGTGGTACACGCTGATCTCTCTAACAAAATACTTGCTACTAAACCCACGTGACCAAGCCTAGCAGTGCAGGTTACAAAACCAGCGAAAGTCCAACGATACAATACCAAAACATAAAAGTCACCTACAGAAGCTACATACTCTATCAACAAATATCCATACATTTCACAACCAAAATATGACTCTTTCCACGATACTCAATGTTCCCCTAAACTCTGACCTACTCGAAACCCTCTGGCTCAAAGCATTCTGCAACAAACTCAACCGCGAAATCCCCAAACTCAGAAGCTTTTAACTCTGTTCGTATTGTAACGTCGTAGCACATAAATAATATTATAGTGTCCCTGGTTTCATCAATTCGATGAGAGTATGTTCACCGCGACCAGAATATCTTAAGGATCAACGACGTGTCAACTGCCGTGTACGATAAAGTTGCTAAAAATGAAGCAGCTAGAATCCCATATCCGCTAATTAGCCACACGACAATAATTCTCTAAAAAAGGCGGATTCGTATAGATCTCGGAGCAGCTTGAACCGAAAGCCACCCCTGTCAAACAGATCGCTGTCCGATCATAAGACACCCTCGCTCGAACCACCCCAAGAAGTTTCCGGCAGCGATCCTTAGATGTCCCAGCAGTCGAGCAAAAGCATCGAAAAGCATCGAGTTCGTTGGTGTTCGTGCGTTTCCGTGGCCGTCCGCACGGTTCCCATGCGAGGCTGCGCTCAGTCCGAATCGCGCAGCCGCCGCAGTAGCTCGTTGCGCGGTTGATCGAAAATAGGAAAGCGTTGGATGCACACCTCTGTACGTGGTTGATTTCGAAATCAGCAGCGAGATACCATCGTCCCGAGCGAGTCCCGATCGAACGGCCGCAAATGACAAGCACGATGGGACAGGTTGCCGGGAGCAGGGTAAACGGGGAGCAAAGGCGGTCGCGTGGCTGGTCGCGCGGTCCGATTGTTATTGACGCGAGGGTTGGTCGCGCGGCCATGCCAGAGGGGGTGTCCTCGGCTTAGTGCGTCAGATGGCGCGGCGTTCGTCACGGTCCACCCTGGCTGCGCTGGAATGCCCTGAACGAGGAGCCCGTCGACGCTGTCTTCTTTCGTTGGATCTTTTTTCCGCGGTGCGATCAGGTGACCGGGCCGGCAGTGTTGTTCACCGGGGATCGGTCCGATCTGGCCCGCCGATCGCCGAGCACGGGCGCGACCGTCGCCTGGTACGCGGCTGCTGAAACGACGGACGGAACGGAACGGGTTTGAAGGGACGGATGCGCCAGGCGGGTGGTCCACTTTACACGTACGGTGGCGGTGTGTGTTGTGTTGTGCACCAGAAGGCGGTTCCAGTGCGCTCCGCTCGACCGTGTTACCTTTCCGCCTGTAGTGCTGCCCGTCTGAAGGGAACGGCGAGCCCTGGCCCAAATTATCAACGCGAAACGCACGGTTCGGCGAGGATCGCGCGGCGAGCGGGCGTCCACGGGAACTAGGAACGAGAGAGGAACGGCGGACCCTGCCTGGCGACCGAGTGGAACGGGAGTGTCGTCCACCATTTTGGCTGCGCGAGGTTGCTCGATGCGTGCACCGTTGCCGTCCGCACGTTCGCCGTTTTCGAGGATTCGGGACGCGGATCCGGATCATTCGATATGCGGTGCCGCGTTTATGGCCCCCGTTGCGTGTCGTGCAGTGGACACCGTGCTGGGGACGGTTAATTGATCGGGGACGCCAGCCGTGATGCGAGGCCCGTAAATGGAGCAAGGCGAGGGCTGTTTTTCGTACGCCGAGAGCCTGTCAGCTGGTCGTCCCACCATCGGGAATCGAACCGGAGGCCCGTCTCGCGACCCGAAATGCTTCATGGTGATCGTGGATTAAGACTGCGCGGCTCGTTCCTCCTAGACCACCTCTTATAACCACTCCGGATGCAATCGGGGAAATAAGTAGGGCGCAAACCGCTGGCAGGGGTTCGCCGGACGAGTTTCGCTGAAATCTGGTTCACGCGGATAAACGTGATCCGAGATGACGGCTTGACTTGTCGCTAGGGGATGTTGCTTGGTGCTCGGAGGATCGGTTAGGGGATACCTTTCGGGTACGTGGACCGTCAGGGGAAAGTATTCGGTGTTGTGTCGGGCTGTGCGGCAGCCCATGGAGCACTCGGCCTGTGTCTCCAATTGGAGAGATAAAAGTAGGCCGCGGACTGCTAGCAACCGTTCACCAGCAGGAATCGCAACGTCGCGGAAATTTCGTGCGAGTCAGCTAACGGGGAAAGTGGCTTGATTGTTGTTCGTCGGGGATCTTTCATGATCGGTATTTACTATCGATTCCGAAGGGAGACTGATGTGTTCGCTAAATAAGTAAGACATTCGGCGTCCTTGTGGACTGTGTGGTCCGCGGAGCACACATGTCTCCAATTGGAGAGACAGAACTAGGCCACGAACAGCTACCAGGATTTGGCGGCGGGATCGCGTCGCTGAAATTTTACTGAACTCACCGGGAAACTCATCGGAAACGTAGTTTGACTGTTATCGCAACGATCTTCGCCGATCGACACGTATTTCGGCTCAATGGATACGAGAAACTAATAAGCCAGTGTCTACTAAGTAACTAAGACATTGTCCTGTTGGACTATACAACCTGTGGACACTCGACCAGAGAAAACAACATCTAACAAGACAACATAGGAATCTGGTCCTAAGGTGACCCTATCAACAAGCTTCTGACATTTGCTCCCTGTTAGGGCTACGAACCAAGTGTCCACGGTGAACCTCAGAGATCAGCGGCGTCACTCGAAACTGGGTTACCATAAGTGCCGTCCTACCCGCTCGTTTCTCGATTCCAAGGGACTAAATGTTGCTACCTTCTTCAGCTGGCAACTAAACACCAAGCATCCAGACTCTATCCTCATAGATTGAAATCGGCATCCCGCGTTTGGGGATCGGAAATAATTGGTACCCGACTTCAAATGGGTGTCGAGGATCCGGCAACCCGTGGCCCAGCGCATGGACTGATCAAGCTGGTAGCTAAGAGTCCAGCTGGAACGCGGGAAATCATGCAGCCGGCCATGGATGATTGAACAGCGTCTAGGATAGGGATGAAAGGTTTCTCCAAAGTGTTCCTGGATGATCGTTGACGATCTCTGGCGGGTCGCCGGTACTGTGTATGATGCGCCGTGGACTTTGTCCCGTTGATAGATCGTTGGCAAGGATTCCAAGGTGAGGATCATCGCGATCATTCGGATGAACGCCGCTATGGAGACCGAGTGACTGTTCCTTAGTGCCCACCCGGCCACCTTTGGATGGGTTCTTCTTCTAGATTAGTTCTGGATGTTCCGCGATACGCCGGTACTAGTGAAAACTGGTTCGTTCGGGTTGTGCTCTATATACAAGTGCCGCGAGAGTGTGGTGCCGGGTTTTCTTTCCACGAGGTTTGACGAGGATTACGCGTGACCGCGCGCCCTTACCCCTCATCACGTCTTAACGTGAGTATTGGTTCACTTAAGAAAAAATTGGGCGAAAGCTGGTCTGATTGCATATTCGAACTGCTGCAACGTTTATTCGATTGTAACCGCTAACTGGTACTCGAATTTCAGTTGTAGATCAGTGATAATCAAAGATAAAATGTAAGTCACAATTATATTTCGACTGTTATATTCGAATGATTGCCAGTGATATGTAATTAGACTTTACTTCGCTCAATTCTAATGGAAAAGGTTCTGTGCGATCGTACTGTGCAGAGCTGGAGGAAATCTAACCACAGAGGATCTTTTCCGCGTACTTTGATTATACTCTCTGTTATGGATTAATATACGCGATTATTTACGGAAATGAGGTGTGAGAACTGGAAATATGCGTGACAAAGGACCCGGTATCTCTATTCAGAGTAATTAGATCAGGATTCCTTTCACCGGTCTTCCATCCAGCTCCGCGCAGTACACGCTGCGTCCTGAAGTTCGGGGTCGTTGACTCGTCACCGTGACGCCGCTCGTCACGCGGCCAGGTCAGAGGTCCCTTTGTGGATAATAGAACGCCTCGTTGAATTATTTCGCCGCTAGGATCGCAGTCCTACAGGGTTTGGATTATTAATACAGCTTCTCCGAATTTGTTCAGGGGATCTGTGATATTGGCTTGTTCAATATGTATGTCAAAGGCTGCCGATGTTTGATTGGCTTCTCGAGGAACAATGATTTGTGTTTGTTGTGGCTTAGGCAATCGATTGGCAATGATGAATTGTTGTTTATAGGATAGCGTGTTCTAGGTTTTTTAATTCCCTTTCGTTTCTTTTCAAGCGGTTGCTTGTTTCGCTACCTTGAACTTTTCTATACGTGTTTCATTATTATTAATAGAGTATGTACTTTTATTTCTAACGAGGCACGGCCCTGAACTTTTGGATGATAGCGAATAGAAGTGGTCGGATGCTGTTCGAAATAGTCAGAGACTCTACTGAAGTTTTGGGAACTTGTTGTATACTTAATAGAAATGAATTGTTTATGAAAATAGCTTGGAGAATTTGCGTACTGCAGATCAGACACGTTGCGAATAATTTAAATTCGATACGACTTACAATTCTCTGACACTTTTTAACAGTTTCACATGTGGTCGGCGTGTTTCGATTATTATTGGATTGTTTTTGCGATTAGTACACGTTAAGAATGTTTGTGATTGTCCTGAAGAACTTCTGTAATGTCTATAATCTTAGGAATATTAAAAATAAAACGTGCACAGCGATGTAGACAGAAATTATTGACTCGTACTACTGAAGAGTTAAAGGAAACAAGTGAAAGTGGTCTGTTCATAGCCAGACAGAACGAAGTTACTTCATCCACGTTAAAAATTGAGATTTTCCTAATAAGTGCGTTACTCGCAGTTAGTTATAATTCTAGTGAATCGGATGATTCAGTTAACTATTTGATTTTAAATACATAAAGTTGTAAATTGTTTATCGGCAAATAATTATCGAAATCATTAGTGAAACTGTCGTAATTATTGTATGCTTTGACGACGAGTACTATATATATTCTGTTTATTTGCTGTTTGTTTATTGCATCAGCAACTTTGAGAAACTAATTAACTCATGGCATACTAAGCAGGAGTACACACGCTTAACTGGTCAGATTGTAAGTGAAATAGGGTGAAACAGGAAATCTCGGCGTAACACCGGGAACACCGACAAATTAAAAATCACTACCTCAAGGCAATGTATCTGTTAATATTTACCAATACGGTTACTTAACATTTCATTACCAAGCGGCCCATAAATTTCATTTAAACTCGCTGTTTCCGTCGAAGTTCCCAGCAGGCTTCATGCACATTTAATTACGAGTTTCCCCTGTATACCGTTTCATTTAAAAACAAACTCGTCTTGTTCCTTTAACAGCAGCATTTACAATAAATAAACATACAATTTGCACAGCTGTTATCAAGTTACAAAAATTGAAAAAAATATTATGTAGCCAGATGTAATATCAATTACATACTCCAACCACTAACAAACGAGGCATTCCGAATAATTACACACATCCCCTTGTCAATTCAATTTCAATTAATTTAAGTATCAAACCTTTTAATAACAAAATGAACTGCCAATGAATTCTCAGCATCAATTTTAATTTCCATAAAGAAATTTCAAAGAGTCACTTCAGTTCCTCGGTAGTTTGTGTTAACTTCGTGTTGTTCGTTTAACTTGTGTTAACTCACACTATTATCCTCAACATAAATCTACAACCTCTACCCACTCTAAATTCGGTTGCGACGCGTTAAAATTATTGTATCCAGTTAACTGTGCTTGACGAGTATACACATCATCGTAAAGCTCGACACGATACCAATCCTTTCAGCGATTAATTCTTTATTTTTTCACATAAACATGTAATCCTTTGTTTCGCTTTGATCTTTCATTAAAATATACTCTACGCGCATTCGTCCTGCGTTCGACGAATACACGCTCCATTTTTTTATCATATTGCGCGCAGAACGAGAGGTTTTTCCAACTGAATTCCCCTGTTAACCGGTTAACGAATACGTAAACCCCTTGAGTCGCGCGGCTTCCGGCCGCTATTTTCCTCGGGCATAAACGTTCCCGCGGAAAAGGGTCTTTAATAAAATTGGCCGTTTATCGGCGCATCGGCGAGCCTTCGTTTGTCGTTCCCGCGACATCCGCCACCGCCGCCGCCGCCGCGGCCGTACATTGAAACTTTAATACGAAATCATCGAACATGGAAGCTTGGCAGGCTTCCAGCCCCTCCCGACGGCCCCCGGGCCCCTTCCCCGCTCGCCCCCGAGCCTTTATACAGTGCCGGTTCGCGTAACACATGTTCGGCTGTGTAGATGACATACGCTGCAGGCGTAACTACCTGCATAACTGTACAGGGAACTGAATTATTGGAATTGTAAATTGAAAGTCAACGTACCCCGCTCGGTTTCTCGGCGGCGAACGCTTAGGAGAAACAATGGGGATGATTTCTTTTGAGGTTTCACGGTGCGCTGGCTGATACAGGATGTTTGGGGCGATTTTTGTCGTGTTTTTTTTAGCCGGGTCCTATTAGTTTTGTAAGTAGGACGGTATTGGGTGGAATATAAGCGTGCTCGGAGGTTTGCTTTTATTTATTTGCGGTGAGTTAGTGAGATAGTTTGTTTTCTTTTTTTTTAGGGAATACTCTGGGTTCTTGAGAACTTGTTTTGTAGCTTAGACGTCAGTCTTAATTGTGGTTTGGAGTGGAATTTGGGTTTGAGGATGTTTGAGATGGGATGTTGACGATTAGTCTTTGGCAATTTGTTTATTTTATGGACGACGGTTTGCAATGGGTTGAAATGTATTTTAAATGAAAATGATTCTGGTAATGTAACATTTCTGATCTGAACACAATTTCATCTGTGTCTGACCATAGGTATACTGCTTTCACTGATTTCTCTTATGCTGCTAGTAGTAGAAGTCGATTATTCTTCTCACTTAGATGCTGTATCTTTTAATTATTTTATACTACATTGTTTATCGAAATTTCTTAGTATCTTATTTTACTTATTACAATGAGTTTTATTCGAAATATTCAATTACACGAACAAAGTGTCCTCGCCGATGAAATTTGTTCGAAGTTCAACATAATGGAAAGGAACCGTTTACGTGGAAAGTTTCAGGAAGTTATAAATAAGTCCTTTGTTTCCTCTTAAGCGGTGTTTTCTTGGTTTTATCGGGGTCCATTATAAGTGTTTTTATCAGTAACCCCTTGTAACCGGCAGGTAACTACTCGTCTTTGAGTTCAGACGCCCACGAATCGATCATTCCAACAATAGACTGGTACTTTCCGATTCTTCGAGCTCATTAGAGGGGCGCTGTAATAAACGATCAATTTTTTCGATCCCGATACACTTTGTTGTTCCCCGTTAACCCCTTCGCGTTCACTGCTAGCTCAATTAAACTCGCAGAAACTAATATATAATATAAAATGTCAATGTCTAAAATAACATTGAACATTAACCGCAGAACATCTTAACAATTTAAATAATTATAGAATAGGAAATCTAACACCGATCATTCTGATAAACGTAACGATTATACTAGCAAGAAAAAAATAAATATAAAATAAAAGTAAACGCAGAAATCACTGAGACTTTTGGAAATCCTCGCGTCTCAGTTTTCCCGACACTTCCCTCTTCCGGAATTCGTTGCGTTACGTCGACGAAAAGTCACGGGGATCCGAGTAAGCGACTTACCGTTCGTCGCGTGGGTCAATTAAGTAGAGTTAAGTAGGTCTTACTTCGTTACCGAAGTTTCGGCGCCATTGAAAACATAAGAAATTCAGGATCGTTAAAGTCACGGAATAATTAGCGAAAGAAGATGGAATGGAAGTTATCATACTTATCTTAACGGGAGCTACTTCGGCGCAGTAAATTCCTCCGGTGAACTCTATTTAAGATTGCTTTAAGATTGCTATTGTTCGGAGGGTATTAGGCGCGCCCTGCTCAATAAGAGATTTATCGTGAAGTTTTCTTGTTATATTTCTCTGACGGCGGCTTCCGAATGGAATATAAAGGCGCCTCTCGCTATACATTATTTTAAGAACCTGCGAGGCATCGACAATTGCTTTGTACCGCCGAGAGTAAATACTTGAATTTCATAATACGTGGATCCGCGGAAACCCATTGCAAAGTTTGTGCCTTCGTTATTTATACCTCGTCAATTACTCGAAACAAGAAAACATACTTTTCAATGTTTCATAATAAGCTTGCTTCCGAGTTTGTATCTTTATTCTTTACATCTCAGCAGTTCCTTTGAATAATTCAACGTGGGTACTTCGATTTTATAATACAGAAATTTCGAGAAATTCATTACGAACTTTGCGTGTTCGTTTAATTGCGTTGAGAATGATCCGCGTTTATTACCAACGTAAATACGAGGCATAGAAAGTATGAATGCTGAGAAATCGAATGAGTTTCAGAATTAGGTTTTAATTCAAGAAATTTGATGGAAGGGAACTCAACTGATATTCTCGTAGTTGTCGAGAATATCCTGGAAACTAGAGCACACTGTCAAGTACGACTTAATTAGTATTTTACAAGCCCTCCCATCACCCGATTCGCTTTCACGAACTGCACGTGGTCGCTATGGAAAAGCTCGAGGATGGGAATCAAAGGTTCGATAATAATGCTCGTTACGTGTAAATTATTTATGAGAGAGCGAATCCGAACAATGCCGCGCGTGCCGGCCTTTTTATCGACACGTTTCATCTAAAAAGGCTCTTTGTTTTCAAGACCGGAGTTAATTGCAGTTAAATAAGCGGGCCCCCCGAATCGCCGAAAGCTATTCGCTTTTGTGCGCGGTCCCTGCGCGCGTTAATGGCGCTCGTTCCCGCCGTAACGCTTATTTTTCGAGCTGATTCCGCGGGGCAGTGTAATCTCTGACTACTTACAAGCTCGGAAACTTTACTTGCTTAACAACTATTAACGCGTTGCTGACGGGAGAATGTAGATATTAATTCTTTGCACTGTAGAGACGCCTCTCGTTCGCTAATTGATTCGACACACCGAAATTGTATTCATACTTGATATTATATTTTGTATCAATATGTGAAATGTTGAAACAAGTATTAATTGAAGTTAATTTTAGAAAATGTTGCTTGTATTTCAGTAGAAAACAGTGAAAAACTCATGGAGTGTAAATGGTTAATTGGGAATGTAACTGGTAGTAAATGAAACTATTTAAAAATTGCGATTTCGTCAGGAAATTTTTGTGAAAGCTTTTGTTTAGTAAAATAGCTACATTCTTGTGAATAGGTACATACCATAGAATGAATAGTAATTGCTTATTAGTATTGGACATTGATTCTTTAATAAATTGTTCGATAACCGCCGGTATATAGTGTGGAAAAATCCTTTAACCCCATTGACTGGACCAATTTCAATGGAAACTAGTTTATAATTTATCGGTCCGCCCTTCATTACCAAATTATAGATCTTTATACAAAATACAAATTTTTCGAGATAATCTAACGTTCGTTACACACTGGCGATTATTAAATGTTATTCTAAAAACTATACGAAAAATTCGGATAAAAGAGGAATAAAACATTCGCATTCGAGATTCATTAGCAGATTGTAATTATTCAGCAAAGTTTTTACATTCCATAGCTATTTCAGGATTCTTCATTGATTACGAGATTCATTATAACAGAAATAGAAGGGGACTTTCATCAATCGACTTCGTTAAGTAATTTTACATTCTACTGACTTATAAATTTGCATAATACGCGTGCAATATACAGTCCACTGATTACAGTGAAATTGCAGGCCCACGGTGAATTGTTAATATCCATAGCTTAAATAGATTGCGAGTAAAAGAAACATTAATCGATCAATCAGCGATTCGTTTTAAAATGAAATGAAGAGTATATTGATTCCTGTCGGAGATTACTCCTCGGTGAACGAGTATTCATGGTTTCATAATCAAAGAACCGGCTTGATTAAAAATTCAATTTTTTTTTACTTCGCCAAGGAATCAGTCGAATACGCCTCATCAGCTTCGTAAACGTTTCGAGGATAACCATCGCGCTTTTTATGCTCGCCGTGCCTGGAATTGCGCGCAATTGTCTGATTGTTATTGCATCCTCGCGATATCAGTGTTTTGTTTCTGATTTTAATATAAATATTTCGCATTTGTAAATTATACCCGATGTGTAATTTGCAAGCATATATCTTATATATTATTCACATTTTACTCGTAATTATCGATTACAAATATAAATATGACAGCTCGTACGAAACAAATGAAGGTTCTAGAACATGATAACGAACGTATATCAACGCATAAAAATTACAATTAATATTTCATAATCTCTCCAAACTGAACACGATTCGCGTATAGTATTTACATACAAATTTTCACGAGTATCGAAAGAAATCTAAAAAAAGATTATTCTCAATTGACTAATGTAGTTTCAACCGGAACATTGCCTTCCAATTTCCGCGAATTTCTATACAGGACTGCCGCGAGTTTCTTCAGCAGAAAATAGAAGCTTTTATTTCGAGATATAGTTCAAGTAAACGATCCCCGCATTTTCGACGGAAAAATGGATTTTAATTGAACCCGTGGTACGTTTCTTTCCAGCCCCACGCTCATTCCTCTCGTTTCCGTCCGAGCACTCGCAGTTCCATTTTTGTTTGCTCCGCTTCTTGTTCCCCGTCCGTTTCACGGGATCCGGGCTTCTTGCTGAAAGTGTCGCAGTGTTATTCCCACTGCTAAAGAGAATTTTAAGGCGCCGCGGATATTAGTTTCATTCACGATTCGTCCCCAATGCTGGCCCAGAGGAGATTGACTTCCTCCGGAAGAAAATGAAGAATCTGTACACCAAAAGACCAGCTAACATTCTTACACGCTTGTTTCCACGTTCGTTCCTTATTCAGCACTTCCATTAGCCACACTCGCGAAAATTCCTTTATTAATTCCCCGACAGTAAAGGAAACGAAATATTCGTTGCACCACTAAGTGCACCGCATAGGTTAAATATTAGTAGAGTCACAATTGAAACTATATTTAACTAAACAAAATAGAAAATGTATTTTTCAGAGTATAATGGTAAAAATTCTAGGTAACTTCTATTGCTTTATTCCTCCATTATTTCGCTTAATTCGTTATCTTGTTAATTTATTTCTCTATTTGTTTCCTACGAAAATATATATCCGCGTGAAACGTCAGCGGTGTAGCAATTATATTCTCCACTCGAAGAAGTAGATTGAAAAAGAAAATGAACCATCGACAGAGCCGGTACAGTGACTTCTCAGCCTGTTAGCCTACGGTGAATGCTCGATTGCGCGGTTCCTTTCGGATGGTTCTGCAAACCATCCCACCGCTCGTTGTAAAATAAAGACCTCCGTCCTCTCTCCGTCCGGCCGGTTTTTCCCGCTACAATTTCGCGCTGCAGGAACAAAGCAATTTGTCTCCCGGTTACACATTTGTCATCGATACCGTTCCCCGATCAACTGCAACGAATCACCCACTCGCGTCCGCCAAACCCCCTTCCATTCTCGTCCCGTTGAATATCGTGGCCGGCCACGATTTATCAAGGGAGAAGGACACGCTTCGAACAGACAGAGAGAGAGGAGAGAGCCTTTTCAAGAACAAATGCTCACGAATTTGCTAGCGACGCGGGCGTCGGATGGAAAGCATCCTCTTTTTACATGGAAAGCTCGTAGAGGTATATCAAACGATATTTCAATCATATCGTGTCTTTTAACTAATATCTTTCTTTGATAACATACGCAGAAAAAAGGGTCGAGTCTGAAAAGAGCATTCTCTATTTACCTAGAAACCTCGAAGAGAGATCCTGATATCTTTCAAACGATATTTGAGATTCTCTATTAACAGAATACACTATCAACCCTCAACTCTGAGTGTTTTCACTCGTTCAAACAGAACACTGTCCGATAAGAAAAAGTACATTTCAAAAATCAGATAAGTCCCATTCAAATCAGCTGGTTGAAAAGGTTCCCTTGCAAGCGTAATTCGCCGCACAAATGCGTTAATTGCGTCATCTGCTGCCTTAGCTATCCATCTCCTAATTCTCCAACGGCACAGAGCAATCCTCCATAATAATTTAACCGCGACTGTCAAATTCAAATTCCCTTTGGGGAGCAGGGACCGCGAAGAACCTCGGAACTCCAAAATCCGGCGTCAAGCTTCGAGTAGACCGTCCTCGTAAACAAGCGTCAGCATTAACGACGCTCGATCCCAGCGATTAGACGATTGCCAAGAATCGCTCGCAACAATTCCGCGGTTCCCTGGGGTGTCCTCGGACAGAGGAGTCGACACTTTATACCGCAGGAGTGCGCGGTTGATAACGAGCGTCGCGACGGAGGAAAGAAGCTCGCTCGGCCGGCCGGGGGACGGAAGGAGAGGGAGTTAGCACCCTTTCCTCCTACGCCGGGTGTATAATGGCTCGCAGCGAGTAGCCGAGAGCAGGCACGAAAGCGCTAACCTACATACCCGTTCGCATGGCAAATTATATTCAGTTGGCAAAATGAAAACGGACCGAGATACCCGCCGCCATCGTTGATACCCCCGACCATCGCCCTCGCAGCGCAAACGAACACCGCCGGCTTGACCGACGTTCGCCTACAACATTTCCGCGCACAGCTATTCGGTTGAATGCGGCGCTAACAGTGGCTCTAGCTGCCTCCTCTCTGGCTGCCTCCTTGCTCCGTTATTGACGGAGCGAGCTGTTTAGAGAGGAGCACCGAAGACGTGGAATGAATGATAAGATAGTCCAATGGGTTGCACCGAAGATGTACAAATTTCCTTTGTTCTTCAGAATTAGGATCTCGACAGAGTATTTGCAATATTCGAGGAACATCAGTTTTAAAAGTCAATACGTTGGAGGAACATTCGCAAAGCGTCGTCCAGCAATATACTAAAATTGTCGCTTCAGCGTTTGAGAGATGTTTGAAACCGACGCCTGTCTACTTTTGTATGGATACGCAGCGTTAAACCGACAGAAGACACTTGTCAAAAGGATAGGCAGCATTGAAAATGTACGAGTCTTAATTCGGCCAGACAACGGACGCGAAAGTCATCCACGGGAATTGTTCGGCTTTAAGTCTGTCTAGACTACAGGGTAGACTCTTGTCAGTTTAATCCTGGCTGTCTGCTCGGATACGCTTTGTTCCCAATTTTAAGCACATCGTCCTGTACGGCCCGTTCGTACGCGAACGTCTATCGTCACCGTTCATTTTTGTCGTCGAACATTTCGATATTTATATCCAGGGAAATCCTGGAGACACTTTCGAATGCAGGATTCAGAGGTAGAGTTATTCCATTTCACTTTCTCCTTTCTCCAGTTTGGTTCCTTCGATTTTCTCACTCGTTAAGAATACCAGAACCCAAGAAAAATAGAAAACTATTACTGCAAGCATTCTCATCGCGCTCTTAATAATATTCGAAACAGACAAATCGAGACGAAACAGTTGAATATTCTATAAATCCACTCGAATTCTGGGAAAGAAATTTCTGAGCCCAAGAATATCTCACTGTACCATATCGAAGTATCAGAACTATCTCGTCAATCGCCATTCAAAGACATCTGAGAAACAAAAGAGTAATCTTCAGATGAAAACGATTTCGAAAACCTCATCGATCCCAAAGGATCTTCCTCTCGTCTTCGACTCATCGAGGTTCCCCCGTGAAAGTGAAAATTTGCCTGAACTATAGAGGTCTGCGGATAATAAATCCGTCCCAACAAACTCTGGCTCGAGGAGACGAACAAAACGATGGGAAGAGCGAAACAGCGACTAAGAGAGAGGTCCCTGTAATTGAAGTACCGATAGCGGAGCGAAGTCACCGACGTTAACCCGTCCGGTCGTAGTCCGGTCACTGTTTAATCACGAAAAAGAGGGACCAGTGATAAAAGAAAACGCGGCCGGTCTCTATTTTCCCCGGCGAATTTAATTAACAAATAGTCCGGCAGCGCCTTTCACGTCCTAGCCGCGTGTTCTTCGCCTCCTGCACGCTCGGCCAGGAGTACGAATGCGATTGCAGCAAATTGAACGCTTCCACTCTCTCTCTTCGTTGGACGGACGAGCCAGTTTTTCATTTTCCCCGCGTCTCTTCTTGGCAGTTTGCGGCACGAGCGCCCTCCTCTCGTTCTTTCATTCTCTCTCCCCCGTTTCGCATTTCCTTTAATTAAGCCCGCGAATCTGAAGGCTAGGGTGCTTCGATTATGCGCTATGATTCCGTTTTATTCCCCTTCCTCTTCATCTGTTTGAAAAGACTTTTTATAAACTGCTCTCCAACCTTTTGAGAAACGAATGGTTTCTTCCGGGTCTGTTTCGATTAGAGTTATTGTGTAAACGTAGTAAAATATTGGAATTATTCGAGGACAATCTTTGCGTTATTTTCTTTTGCTGTGTTCAGGATATATTATATATTTCGTTTGTTAATTCTCGAGACACACGAGATTCTTTATTAATAGTATCTTTAGTAATTTATTCGTTCTTCGAAAGCAGGTTTTATTCGAATAATGCTGAACTTTGACACGTACGAGAAGGTAGACGCACAATTGATTACCTGCTAAGACAACCCCGACGACTTTGCGCGTTTATGTGCACAGCCCGGGTCGTCCTTCGTTAGCATTGTTTGTCCAGAGATTAATAATCTCCTCCTCCCGGGAGGTCTTCGTCGGAGTTACATTTAAACGTTTGCCGACCGTAAACACACCGATACGCGGGCGGATGGAACGGATCATCGCCGACCCTTTTGTACAATTATCCCCCGTGTAACACGGACAAACACCTCCCGCACGGTTTTTCGGGATCTGTATGGTTCGGGTTAGGTTTCAGTCGGCACAATCGCATCTCACTGCTCTTTTCAATTTGTTTGCTCCCGGATTGGCCTCTGATTGTTTTAGAAACTAGAGAAAAAGCGTTCGGTAAAACGTACAGTTTCAACCGCATGCAAAATTATAGAATTTCATTCAGACATTTAACATGACGAAGCTGTCAAACAGAATTCAACAAGCATAAACATTTCTCAATCCTTTTGAATCCAAATGAAATAAAGTAGTTGTTTCGATCATTCCGAAATGAATCATAGGGCAAAGGGTCAGCAAACAAAATCATAAGTCCAATGACCCACTGGCAGGACACTTAAGAACAGTGAACCTCTATCCGCGGCCACGCGAAGGATCCAAGAATTTCGACGTTTCAGCGAACTCCGGTAGCCCGGTCTACAATTCCGTCGTAAGTCCGCGGTAATAGCAGGTCGCCGGGGCGCGTTATCCAATTTCGGAAATAATCTCTCGTCGTAAAAAGGAGTAATGAAACAAGTTCGTCCGAGGACGGGCGGCTAGGGCCACGGCCGGGGGGGCGGGGGCCGAGGAAGTTGGTCGCCGTCATAAAACACGCGGAATTTTAATGAACAAGTTGGGAAATTTCCGTGAGAAATAAAGTACGCCCGAAAGAAAGTCTCCCGAGTGTACGTAGATGCTCTCAAATTATACTGGAAGTCCCGCGAGTGGAGCCGGGAGGAAGCGATGCCAGAAGGGAGGCCATATTTTACTTTATTACGAACGTGTACGGACGGGCTTCTCCCTTGTCTCTTCTGTCTTAAACAACAGTTTGTCCTCGCCCCCCTCCGCTCTCGCCCTCTTCCCGCTTCCTCGTTCCTTCTTCCCTTTTCTTACCCTTTCTTCTCTTTTTTCATATTCCTCATCGACCGCCGCTGAAAGTCCTCTCCGCTGCGCTTCCGCCGAGTCTCCGCGAACCAACCCCCGAGACTCTGATTGCAGAGTTGCGACTTTCGACGTCCGATAGCGGATCCCTTTAAGTTTCCCGGGGGAATGTTTTATCTTCCGCTGATTTAAGGGATGGTCCCGCGTCGCCCTCGGATAATAAGTTCTTTTCACGAGGTTCTTTGATGTTTACTGACGCGGGGCCGCGATCGATGGGTTTCAAGCTTCTCGCGATCACGCGCGTATTCTCGCCTTGGACGCGGTCTTCAAGGATTTTTCTTCTTCGCTTGGAATGTCTGGGCTTCTGGAGTTTGATGCTTGTTTTCTCGCGTGTCGCGGCTGTGGAATTTGTGGCTGAATTATACGTGAATTTATTAATGCGTGGGTTAATTCAGTTAATTCCAACTTTCATCCGCCTACTACGATATTTAACAACCTGTTCAACGGAGCAGAATTATTCACAACGAGGATATTGTACTCGAATTGCCATCTTTTTTTCACCTCGTAAAGAAACACTCTTTATTATCCACTTTTAATCCTCAGAAACCTCGTACATTTATCTAGTTTGCACGCGAGGAATACCTGTTAACGCTTTGAAACTAACAAAAAACAGTTGAATAGTTCTCTCCGACGATATTACAAACATCGGGGTTGCGTACACACCCATTTCCCGACGCCCGCGCGCGCGCCGACAACAAGCGGGAATGTAAATTGAATTTCTGAACGCACGTGTTTTTTTCACGCAAGTGGTTTTTTCAAGCAGAATTTTCCCTCGGCTTAATTTCATCACAGTCGGTCTCGACGTTACATTCCTTCGTAAATACATATTCACCGTTATGAAACGGCCAAAGAATTTTACAAACCCAAGAGAACATTCTTTTCGCGTTCCCGCGTTCGTTCCCCGCTTCTCTACGACCGCGTTTTCCTCGTTCCCCTTGAAATTAATCCGAAATTTCGATGTTTTCAAGGGTGCAACGTGTCGCGCGGTTCACCCCGGAAAAACACCGACCGAAAATCTGTTCGCGGGAAGCGGACTGCGGCCACAAATTAATTGAAACGCATTAGGCGGGCCTGTATTTTCCAATTTGTATGCGAGAGCGGAATTGGATTATGCCGTTTCGCTCCGAAAATTCGCGTTCGTTTCGAACAAAAACCCCGGGGTCGGACCCGTCGACCGGAAAATCTCCAAATTGGCTGAGCAATTTGATCTTTCCAGCCTCTGTTTTTTTTTTTACTGGACGTTAAGGTATCAAAGATCGTTGCGTCGGACGATCAAACATCTCCATAGCGTACCGGTCAGCGTAAAATTCTGAAAAGAAGATTTAAACGAACTTTAAATTAAAAATGGAAACTTTGCTTCTGAAAAGTCTACTTTCAATTAATTACGTAATTTGCTATCGTACAAGTGAAAAGAGAGGAATGCTATTAGTGAAATGAATGATTGATTAAATACTTCCACTTTGATCAGATTATCGACGAGACTATTGATTAAATGAATTAATCACGAAGTATACTTAATGAAATGAATGAATGAAATAGTTCCAGTTTTACATCTAGTACTACTTTAATAACAGACACTCGATACGATACGAAGAAAATGATAATTTTCAGACTCGAACATGATTCAGATTTCTAAAGAATCTCATTAATCGTTTCGTTTCCCGATAGACAGACGGAAGACAGGAAGTTCCCGAAACTGCGACGGCTTCGTCCCGATATTGATCGTCCCCAGTAAGTAGATACGGATGGTTTCTACCCAGCCAAGCCGCGAACAATGAACTTACAGAATTGAATAATTGACAGTGGCACAAAGTAGTTTAAGTAGATTATCCATTGACTATATTGAATATTGTATCAGGCCGAAGTTACGCGAAATTAGACTGTGCGTATTCATTATAGATGAAAAGGCTTTCATCCGCGCTCGGTTCAGCGCAGTCTGTGTTCCATTACGTCGCGTAAAAAACCCCTTTCACGGACAGCCACATTAAACACCGCCTTTTCAATTCGACGACTATCTCGAAAAACGTAATTACAATCTTGGAAATCTCTCGAGTCTCCACGCGAAATTATTCAGAACCGCGGAAGAGGAAATTTAACAAAAAACTTACTTTCCCTCGACGAAAGAAAATCAGCATCCTAAAGAGACTCCCAAAGAGAAACGTTTCACGAATTTCATACGTATGCAAATCAAACGTTGCCCAAGATAAAATATAAAATATAACATCGAAGATATTCGAATGATTCATTTCAATTGGAACTTAGAAATACTCAACTTCTAATGACATTCCAATCACAATTTCGAAATTATTTTAAACTATTTTTATAATATTAAATATTTCTCATATCGATGCATTATACGAAGTTCAGTATGAAATATGAAACTTTACAATTTGATCGCATTCACACATTTGATCTATGTTCCAAAGTGAACAGGTTAAGGAAAGAAAAAAGGAGGGGGTGCGTTCGTTAACCCTAAGGCGACAGATTCTTTTCCAAGGGATTAATGATCTCAATGACAGCGTCCGCCTGAATAATTTCCAGTTCAAACATTTGCACGGGCTCTCGAGTCACGAGTTGATTGACACGCGTCGAGCGCGGAATATCGCGCGCTTCAAACACTATTATCGGCCGGGATCTAACGCATCGCCGGATCGAGGATATTCCGCGATGAGTGTTGTTCCTCGCCCCACTTCGCCCTTCGCCGCCCTTCCTGGACATGTCTCGGTCTCGTTAGCTTTATGTAATTACGCTCGTCCGGATTGTAGACCCGTCCTCGGTTCCCGCCATTAACGCGCACGCTTAATTATCGCGCGATAATTGATAATTCGAGAAGAGGACCAACTTAACTGAGCGTACACGGCCAATTCCGATGGGAAAGTCACTTTTTCACGCTGAATGGATTAATCCATTGCACTCTAGGTTTGTTTAGCATTTTCTAATGCTAACGATATTTTCTTTAGACTGGTGTAAATAAAAATAATACACGAAACGAAGGGTAGAAGGATTTTATTTCGACATTATGGACTTCGATGTTGAATGTCAAATGATTTCATTTCAAATCTCCGATTTGAATATTAAGCGAGTTGTCTCTTGAGTGGAATATATTAATTGTTTATTTTCAGATGTTAGTTGTAGTTTAGTTCCATGGTTTTATTAATGGATGGAGATCTATGGGTACTCTTTATTAGTTAATGAATAATGAGGTTTGCCTCGTTCAGATGCCTCTCCCGGCAAGCACTTTCATGCTTAATTCAATGAAGCGGATCTTTCTAAGCAAACATCCCTTGAATCGGAAATTTGACACGCTCCATAAAACACGTCAAGTAGCAAGTTCGGCAAATATTCACGTCGTTAAAGCTTTCGGTAACGCGATTCGGGCGTATTTCGATAAATCGTTCCCCGCCGACGGTCGATTTTCTTTCTCAAATATACTTGAGGCTGCAGCGAGAGTTACACCGACGCAGCGATCCGGGTCAAAAGTTCACGTTCGCCACGTCAAAACTGCAAACGAAATACCATTCGAAATTTCAACTCGATTCTTCGGAATCTTCGAAAAATTCCCCAAAAATCTGTACCGATACGTATTCGCACAATTTCCCGATTTCCATGAGACAGAAAGCAATAACAGTAACAGGAGTAGACAGATTTCCGAGCAACAAAATTCCGACATTTGACATCGCCCGACCTAATTCATCGAACGCAGGACCCGACCTTATTGCTCTGAACGGCTCATTACCGTTCGCGTTGCGCGCTTCTTCTCCGAGGCATTTATCGTCCTCGCAGTTCGAAACGGTATCATAACCACGTCTGCGAATATCCATGCAAATCGCGACAGACACCGAGGTAGGCGGGCCGAAAGTTTCGCCGGTGCGCTCTCGAAAATTCGGTTATAACTCGCCGACAGAGTCCCGCCCCCCCGCGGAAACTAAACCGATTCCGGGCTAACTGTAAGATTTAGCCGTAATTAGAAAACTTTTCCCGCGGGTCGGGATGTTTCTCTTGTTTATCGGCAATTTCTTCGCGCACCGCGGCCTTCCCTTCGGAATTCAACGCTGCCAGGGATCCGCGGAGTTTTCGAGTTTTCCGCCGGTCGAACGGGGAAAATCGAAGCTCCGGCTGCCCGTTCCGAAGATTCGGAACGGTTCCCTCGGTTAAATCAACACTGCGAGGCTGTGTTTAATATCTCCGAGGTGCATCGGACGAAAAGGCGGCTGCCATCTTTGTTATCGCGGGTCAATTAAAGTTGGCTGTGACGAAGATCGATCTGCAGTACAGTTCGTCGTATTTTCTTTGTGGCGTAACTTTGCTGAACGATGCGATTAACTCACCAAATTTCACATTTCCACAAACATTTAGAAACTCACAACCCACCCCAAACCATTGAAACCTCCCCTCAGAGATCAACTAGCAATAAATCATACCTCGAACTGAACATCCTCGAACCCATCCAACGTCCACAAAACTAAAAGATCCTTTGTCCGGCGCAACAAAAGGAACTAACTAATCAGGAAGCAACAGACGCGTCGCGGTGGCAGTGGTCACAAAAGGAGAGAGGGAAAAAAAGAGAAGAAAAATTCGTTCGGTTGATCATTTCCGACGGTTCGTTGCACCGGCGAATTAATCCGCGCGTCGGCCACGGTGGCTGCAAATGACGTCATTGGCAACGGGGCAGGCATTCATCGGGCCGGGGAAGAGCGGATGTAGGCCGCATAGTTGCCGTCGGTACGTCGGAGTTAGTATTCACGCAATCCGTGGATCCTGGCAGCCAGGTTTTATCCAAGAGCGAGAACCCCGATAGGATATTAGGGTATTACAGAATGAACGGGCCGCTCGGCGTTATTCAATGGCGAATCGAAACGCCACCCGTTGCGTCTATGCGAGCTGGACCCCGCCCTCGTGCCGCTCGTTCCTGTGATTCATGCTGCGGGCCCCGTATAATGCCTCGTGCGTTGCGTGGATGCTCGCATCACGTTCGCCGGACCTCTATCTCTCTCTCTTTCTCTCTGTGTCTTCAATAGAACAACCGTCACCGATGAATCTTGCCGATACCGATCGCCAATAGTGTTAGCCTGGACTGATCCTTTGTCGGTCATTTAGGAATGCGATCGGTTTCGCTTGGTTTAACACTTTGCACTCGGAAGGCGACTCTCAGTTAGCGTTTGATTTGACGGGGTTCAACTGTAAAATCCGATATTTAACCAGTTAACTGTGGAATTTAGTTGGAAAAACCTCTAGTTCTGCACGCAGTGAAATCGAAAAATTGAATTTTGTATAATGCCTTGACACGTGAAATGTTGGAACAACAGCTTTGCTGCTCGATGTACTCGTGATTTCAAGGAATATCGTCTTCGCCTCAAAAAATGTTAAACATTTCTAGCGAGAAACTTCCGAGTGCAAAGGGTTGATGCGTGGGGATGTTTTGAGTTCTTTTCGTTTGGTAGTTTGAAGGTGGCCGTTGAAAATTGGAAAGTTTGATGTACCGCGGTTATCGATCGTTTGGGAATGCGATCGGTTTTTGTTGGTTTAGTGAATGGAGATGTTTTGAGTTCTTTTTTTTCGGTATTTCGAAGGTAGTCGTTGCAGATTGGAAAGTTTCGTGTATCAGAGTTGTTGATCGTTTGGGAATGCGATCGGTTTTTGTTGATACAGTAAACAGCGTTGTTTTGATTTCTCCGGTAGTGGAAGGACGACTGGAGTTATGAAATTTTGAAGCTGTGAGCTTCTGCTGTTGATACGATAATTTTAATCTCTGCTATTGGCAGAGGAATTTTCGTATACTATACGTTAATATTGAAGAATATTATAATACAGATTGATATAATGCACTTCGTTCTAATAGATCCTATGCATTCCTACTAATTTCAAGTGTATCCGAGCGACACGAATTTCTTCCTTTAAAGTGAACAATATTCCATAATTGAAAAGTATTCCATAAACTATTCGAGTCGAACTGAAGCGAAAAGAGAGGAGTTCTTACTAAATTTCTCTTTCAGCTAGGAAGAATCATATATTTGCCGATGGTTTTGAATAGGTGATTTTAATGGCAACCAGAGAACTTTCTCGCGGATGCTGAGTGCTGTACAAACCGACGGTCTTTACTACGGTTGATTTACTGCCCGGCCACGAATTTATGCTATTTCCTTATGAGAGTACTTTTTCACCCGGCGGTTGCCGTTTATACACACACACACACACAGACATACAGACACGTATATACATGTATAGAGCTGAAAATAAGAAATAGCGCGGCAAAGCGAAACTTTTCGATGCTCCATTTTTCAAGACACGGAAAAAGGTTTCCCTGGTTTCTGGGCCAGCCGAGCAGAAATATTACGTTTTTCTTCGTCGTTAGGTTCGCCCGCGCTAAGGATCAATAGGCGGGGAGAGCGAACTGAAAAATCTCGCCGATGAGAGTTCGCTGGGAATTGATAGCAACCCGATTATGAGGCAATTAATTAAACCGCTCCTCTCTGAACGTTATGAAACTCGAAAAATTCGTGTCATTTATTCCATGATTATTCCATTGCGTGCGCGCGTAATTAATACAGCGGAAGTTCACGTAAAATTATATTCTCGTCACGTATTTTCCAGAAATTACGAATAAAGGGTAATTTAACTGATTAACCGGGATGGCTACGAAATCGAAAGTAATAGACGCATTTTAATATTGCACCATACAAAGGGATATCGTTGAAAATGTTTTAAAGAGCAACTGGAATTCTCTGTGTAATTTTTCTCTCACCTTTTGATATTCAATTAAACGTTCCAAGATATTTCATTATGATTAAGTGAACAGAAACTTTCGAAACCTACGTAGATTCTTCAAATTATTTCTCTACTTTCTAACGATCAACGAACCGTTTCGGAGTACTTTATTATTTTCAAATGAGGAAACTTTCGAAATCTATACAGATTCTTCCAATTACTTCTCTTCTTGCTTCTCGAATGAAATACTTCGTCATCATCAAAGGAAACTTTCGAAAGCAGCATAGGTTCATCAGGTTTCCCTTCGACGCCAACGATAAATCGGCAGTTTCAAAATATTTCATTATTTCCGAAGAATCACGCGTTTAAGGGTTAATTGAACTCATTCCGCGTATGCACGCCGAAATTCCTCAAGGTATTAAGGTCTCGCAGCCACGTTCCAGCCCTGTCTGGGGATATTTCACGTGACCCAAGATAATTCATGACCGCATCCCGCAGAACCGGTAATATTCCTGGTTTTCCCGTGACACCTTCCGCGATGTAAATCATCCTCCTCCATCCTCCTTTCGCTGTGAAAGATGAAGAGCGAGAGAACGGGAGGGGGTGAAGTGGATAGAAAACTCGAGACGTCGTTCCTCGAAAAATAATTCCGCCAGTGGGACATCGTTTCCATTAAAAAGTTTGATTCGCGGATCTGTTCGGATTCCGTCGACGGAATGAAATCCGTCAATTCCTGGCCGAAGACGCACCAAGAGATTCCACGGTGTCGGAATGCTGGCCGAGCCTCGAGCCATTCCGTCGCAGATGGCTGACGATAAAAGGAAGGGTTGTAAAAAAGGAAAACCGTAGGACTCGACTTCCGACGAAGATGTGAAACTCGCGCAGAATGCCGGTAAGAAGGGGGTGCAGAAATTTTAGGGTTGATAGCACTGGGAGCAGGAAAGTTTAGATGGATGTAGGTCGACGGATTTATATTTTAAAAATAGTATAAATGTCCCTTTTCGCTTGGAACGAATGCTGGTGGAAATAGTTTGTTGAAACTTCAGCTCGAGGGAGAAGGGAAATTTCTGTTTCATTCTTGAAAGAGGTGTGTTATGAATGATAACTCACTCACTTACCTTGCAATTCCCAAGAACGAACAACGAATAACAATATTTTCCAGAAATCTTTTCCAGAAACACTTACAGAAAATAGAGAACACACGCACAAAACCACCCTAAGAACACTCAAATGAGTCTCCATTACCAAACATACGGAAAATATCCAAACTACCGTAATTCCAGCAAAGACGTCTATCCCCTAGAACAATAATCCACAGCCTGGACAATATTAATTACCCAACACATGTTTATTAAAACCGTGATCCCTCATTTAGTCTGCACCGCGCTCTTAAATTTCCAAATGCTTTTCTTTCGTCGCTCAATAGAAGCCGCGTGCCTGTTTCAAATCCTCGGCCGTCGACAATAATTTATCATCCCCCTTCCCCCGGGCTGCTCCGCCGCCCCCACAGCTTTTATTCGTATTACGGCTGGCCCGGGACAGGCTATTCACCCGTTCGTTCGTGTGTGTTAATTGCTTGGCCTCGGCGCGGAGCTCCTCTATAAAATAGACGAGGTATTCCCATGAAATAGTTTCATTTCGAACAGAGATGAACGTTGATTCATGGCCGGCGGGGTTGGAAGGGACGAGGGCGGCCGGTGGGCGGAGAAGATACGGTTTTGTTGACGGTCCGGGGCCGCGCATATTCGCTCGGATTTCTTGGCGCGGGAAATGGAATTATTCCGTTCCGCGGGTTTGCCCGTTTATTAGCCAACGGTAACGCGTGTAATCCCGTTATTAGGATTTAAAATAGACGCCGCCGATTCGACGGGGTAATCGAGTAATCGCGTTTTCGGATCGATTTAGGACGGAACGATCGCCGACGCTGAGCAGATTGTTCCCGGAAACTTTCGAAACCTGTACAGATTCTTCGGATTGTTTCTCGATTACTCTCCAACAATGAATTAATCGTTTAGAAATACTTTATTATCGGCGATTACGAAGCGTTTCAGTATTTGTCAAGCCGTTTCTCGAGTCGTTTGGGATTTCTTGGGAAACTTGGGATTTTCGAAATTTCTATGTGGATAGTTTTCCATCGATCCTTCTGTCTATATACTCATGATTATTGTATTTAATCATTTATTCTTATATTTAAAAGAGGAACACGGTGTATCTTGAGAGAATGGAAAGATTTTAGTGCGCGAGCTGGATATTTCAATATCGTCTTTCCCAAAGGAATGCTCCATTCATAGAAAAAAAGGGGGAAGGATATCTATCTTGAGAATAAGGAGTTTCATATAGATGAAAGGAAAACCTAGATCCCAGAAATAAAACGACGAAAAGGCGAGGCAAAATGGCACGCCATTGTTGAAACGGTAAAGCGTCCTCGCAGTCCTGCGCTGCGCGTATGGAACCCAAGCCCCATAGAGCGACCGCGTAAAATACATGTGCGATATGTGTATCGATTCTGCATAAAGGGGCCAGTGATACCACTTTGACACGCACACTTCGAATCCTTTCTCGCGTTGGGCATTCTTACGCTTGCACCACGTTGAAACGCTGGTGTGTTAGTGGAGACCACCCTCTACCTCCCTTTTGGCAGTGGACAAAAAGGTTTCGTTAACGCTAAAATTGGAAGAATTCCTGATCATGATTTTTCCTGATTTTCGAGTTTAAGGAGTTACGTTGGCTAATATTTTATTACTCTGAAGTGTTCAAGTGTTCAAATTTTGTTGTTTAAATACATAGAGATCCTCGATTTCTTGAAAACAATGACTAAAATGTCATGGACGTACAGTTGTCGCGAATAAAAATGTTTCAAGCCCTTAAAGATTGATGCCGGTATAAAACTGAACATCCAATTTGCCTTGACACAGGAGCACGTAGTTTCGCCAACTATCACTTTGTAACCGAACACGATGAAGGTTTCACGGCCAAAAATTCCGTCACCGCAGTCAAGAGCGCGCAACGTCTTTCTCGCGAAACGGCCCCGCGAAGGGCACCATAAATCCTGGTAAAGTTTAATTAAATCTACTTCGGTGGCCGCGTGGCGAGCATAAAATTTGAAACTTGCTAGGTCCAGATGCACGGCGTATTAAGCGAATTTAGTGTTGGCCACGCGTCTAGCGTAAAACGTCCGGGTGAATGTGACTCGAAATTGCGCGTAAAAATTGTTTATAGAATGGCCGTTCGTTAACCTACCATCTGACACTTTATAAACGAACAAAGGAGCAGGAAATAGAAACAGAAGTAGAAATACATGTACGATTAAAGTTAGTATTATAATTAGAGATAACTATACAAATACAATTAACATAAGAAAACAGAAAAATATAAATAGAAGGAAGAAAACAAAAAGATAATAGAGAAAGGGGAAAGGTGGAAATAGCAAAAAATAATTAGAATTAGTATTAAAAGCTGGAGCAAAGAAACGAAAACAAGTGAAAATAGAAACTTGGAAAGAGAGTTAGGCAGAAATACAAATACACGTAGTATCATTAAAGTGAAAATTAGAAGTAGAAGTAGAAGGGAGCAGAGCAAAAAGTGAAATTAACAGGGAGAAAAAACAGAAGTAGAAATAAAAAAGGGAAAGGAAATAGAAACAGAAATAGAGATGATAAAAAAGGGGAATGGTAACACCGTAATTTCCGGCAGAATATTCAATTAAGAACGCGGGGGCGGGAAACAATGGGGACGCCGATGTCCCCGGGTAGCCCGGCCGCAAATTGTTCGACCGTTGTTAGAATCTTTCCTTCGAATTAATTAAACCGATCGCGAACCCGGGACTCTGAATTTATCGGGCGGAGCTGCGCGAACGTTTCGGGGGATTTCGTTCGACCGTGGATCGCCCCAAGAGAACGGCGAACCGTTCCCCGGTAATTTTATTTGATGCAACGTTTAGCCACCGTTCTTGAATTACGGGATTTAAACCGCGGAACAGCGAACGAACGAAATTGGAAAATTAATGTGGACCACCGAGGAGACGAATCCGCCGCTTGTCCATTTCCGGGACGAGTTCCGCGAGTCGCCAAGTCGAAACGTAGATCTTTCTGTCGTTAATTGTCGGTGTTAATTAGAATATAATTAGATCCTCCGGATATCTCGGTTTTACCTCGCACAGCGAGTCATTGGAGATTGGTATTAATGTTTATGTTATTGTCAGCAACCGTGGACACGATTTCCAGTGAATTTCTGTGAAGTTCGTTAATTATTTATGAAGGAATTGTACGAATGCGTTGCAATTATGTCGGAGATTTAATCGAATTTATCAATAGCAATGTCCATTGTGTTTACTGTATAGGTAATCAAAATAAAATGGAACAAACAATTCCTGCTCTGTTATTAAATCGAAAATCATGTAAAGAAAATTCTATAGCTGATTCAATATAAATATTAACGTCGTTTTAATATACCGGTGGAATCCTTACAACAGTATTTTATAATATTCATTACTATTTATCAATATCTTTCTTAATACTTTCATTAAATATTTAATCTTCTTCACTCTACGGACTCCATTGACAATATTAAATATCGAAACTATAAAATTTGACAAAACTACCCCAAGATTATTTTCTAATTCTTCCTAAGAAAATAAAAATCTGAGAAGCCCCGATACTTTTTCATTTCTAATCTTCATTTCTACCAAAATTGTTTCATCTATGACGCAAAAATTGCTTGGAGTTGCTGATAGATTAACGAAATTAACCATTAAGGGTGGAAAATGAAGCTGTTTTATCGAAGTTTTCCGAAGTATCGTTTAATCAACCGATCGAATCGTTAGCAAGCCAATCTCGACCTTTTTATGGACTATCGTCACCGTGAAGATTATCTTAACTGCGGCGTATAAACGATTACAATATTCTGTTCGTTATTTCGGCGACATCCTCGCCGGGCCGATCTATCGTAACGACGTAACCGTTTCCCCAAAATTTCTCCTAACGCTACTCCTGGATCCAGAGATAAGGCACCCCAGCATTCCCGTGGGATTACGCCGATGTCCTGTTCCATATCCTGGCTCCTTGGAATAATCCGGCGACTGGTAATCACGTAAACTGGTCCTCCGTGAGACACTTATTATTAGATATGACGTCTCCATTTTCATTTCAATCGCCTCATCCCCGATTTTAATAAGTTCCCATCGCTTTCTCGAATTACTTGAATCATTAGACGGTGAAAAGGTTAAATTATTCGGAGATGTTTATGCGAATCATGGAGAGAATGTATTTTCGAGTGGAACA
Organism: Nomia melanderi; assembly: GCF_051020985.1. Taxonomy (NCBI): domain Eukaryota; kingdom Metazoa; phylum Arthropoda; class Insecta; order Hymenoptera; family Halictidae; genus Nomia; species Nomia melanderi. Next base: position 13,069,697 of record NC_135012.1, on the reverse strand, counting down.
ATGTTGAACGTACTAGAGAATAGTTGAATACTTCCGTTAGGCTTTGTAACGTGAAATTTATAGGAACTTATGAATTTGGAAACCATATGTGATGCAAAGAAATATTAACCGATTACTAACAGAAACCCAGAAAGAAGCATAAAAGCAGAGGTTCGATAAGCGCTACACACCAAAGCCTCTCCAACGCCAAAGGCCTAAACTGCGGAAGCAACTATCCACGTTCCGCCTAGCGCAACATCTCCCATAACACCGAGCACGTGTATAGAACAGCTTCTTCGCGTCTTTGCCGAAAGTTCGCCACGAGAAAGAGGGTGAGAGGGAGGGCGGCAGAGAGGTAACTGAATGTTTAATCGATCTCATCGGACTGGGAGCCGGTTTCATTAGTCTTGCAGCGATGTTGCCTAACCGCACCGCACGGAATATACATTCCGCGAGCGCGCGGTAAATTAATATTTCGGTAAAATCGTCGTTCACCATCAGCTGGAAAGTACCGGGGGTCGGAGCGGCCCCTGTATTAGCATAAATTCACGGAACGCGCTTGGCGTGTTCAGGCCGCCGCGTCACGCGATCGCGCATACCGCTTATTAGCCGGCGAACGGAAAATCCGCGCGGAAATACGCGGCCAATCTAATCCAGTGGCGAGGAAAAAAAGAATTAATAACGCAGTCATTAACGTTCTCTAACGATTGGCCCCGTTACACGTCGGCCGCCACTGCGATTATCGCGTTTACGCGATAAATTCGGCCGTTATACGCGCGATTCGCGTGGATTATACGAATCGCGTTTGTACGATCGAACAGTGCTATTGATTCCGAACGGAGAAATGAATGAGGAACGAGGAGTGCGTGCGTTTTTGCGTGCACTTCCTTTTCAAGGGAAATCGGCTTTTGAAAATCCATCGGGCAACCGGTTTCCCGACGTTGTTTGATTTCTGGCCGTTGATCAACGTTTCCGTTTGAAGCGAACGTGGAGCGTGGACTGGTTTTTATCGAAGTTCGAGTAATACGACGGGTGTTGAGGGAATTATTGTTAGTAATGGTGTTTGCGGATGTTTGGGGCTTTTGCGCATGGGCTTTCTTCGTTGGTTTTATCCGGATGCGAATGGGGATATATTCTTATTGCTGCATGGGTATTTATGTTCTCTTTTTTCGAAATTATTTGTCCACTGAATAACATTGTATAGCTATGTTCCCTATTTGGTCTGATTATTGATCGCTGTTTCTACTTGCATGTTCCATGAAACTGGCATTAATATTTTCTACATGCAACAAAAATATTAATATCCTCTTTCTAGATATTAATATTTCTCATTGTGTCTGACCAATGCCCACATTTTCTACTTGAAGCTAACTTCGATTTATTTTCCACTTGCCGCAAATTTAATCACTCAATTATCCGATAACGATTCTCTAGATAAAGTAATATTCCTCAATTGAATAATATTCATATATCAAACTAATCAGTATCGATTCAAACATCATCGTTCATTACCTACGTAAAAGTATATCTCGAACAGATTCATTCCACGCATAAAAAAATGCCAAAAAAAGAAAAGTTTCAATCATCATCATCACAGGCTCCTGTCAATTGTTTTATCGCGTTCACGTCCGATCGCGCCGGATCAACGGATCGTTAAACAGAGATCGAAGTGACCGTCCACCGTTGCCGGAAACGTAATAATCTCGAATTCATCCCCGCCGCGTATTGTTCGCGCCGGGATAATTCCGCGCCGCGGTCCCCGATTTATCTTCGTACGCGCGTCGGGCAGGGCGGGGATCAACCGTTCGTCGGTGTATATCAATAAACGGCGGCGTCGGCTCGCGGTGCAATAATTTAATATTAGAGCGCCCGGGACCGTCATAGTTCTTCGCGAGGGCTCCATCCAGCGCGCGCGGCGCGGCCGTTATCGATCGGCCGGCCGATATAACTTCCCATTACCCTCGCGCCGTGTATCTTCCATAGGGGTATGAAACTACAAGGGTGTAAAAATTTATCTCGTTCTCGGGGCCCCGTCGTGTACACGGGAAAAGGAAACGCGACGATGGGAAGACGCATGCGGCAGAGGGAAAGGAAGGGTGGGAAGCGAACAAGAGGGGAAGAGGAGTATGATGTTTGGTATGGTCGGGTAGGTTGATTCCTATATTTTGAGGATGGAAATAAGGGAAAGAGAGAAGAGGGGAAACAAGATGGAGGTATGAAAAAGATGGAAAGCAGAGGAAGAGCAAGGTAGAGGGATAAAGTCGGAGGAGAAGTGAAAGGGATGGAATCAGAGAAAAATGGGGTATAGCGGGTAAAAAGGGAATAGTAGAGAAAGGTGAAGAGACGGAGGACAAAGCGAGGGAGAGGTAGAAAAAGAGGTAGGATCAGAAGAAAATGGATAGTGAGGTATAGAATCAGAGAGAAATGGACAGCAAGCGATACAATCAGAGAGAAATGGTTAGAAAAGAATGGAATCGGACGGAAAAAGATACAAAGGGAGGGGAAAGGAGGGAGAGGGAAAGAGAAATGGTGGACGAAGGGCAAAGAAGTGGGGGTCGGTGAACGCGAGTTCTATCTGTCTCAATTTCTCTACCGGCGTTGCAACGGTGGCTGCAAGGACGAAAAGCCGGATAGGTGTCTGGCAGACTCCACCCCCGCGACACTGACTTCTTTCGACTAAGAACCTCGCTAAACGACGTAACTTTTATCGTCGAGCATCCCCCTTCTTTCGACTCCCATCTCTTCCTCTCTCACTCTGCACGATCTCCGGCGACTTTGCAAACTGAGCTGTTACAAGACGGCGTCGCCTGATGGGCGGAAGGTTCAAGGGAGGCTCGAAGTCGTTTAAACTTCTATGAGGGTTTGACGCTCGCTCGCCGTCGCCCCCCGACGTCCCGCATCGCCCCCGAGTCGTCCGCGTGCTGGAAAAATAAGGGATAGGGTGATCGTTGCTCGAATTCAGTTACTCTTCGTTCAGCTGCGAGATAAGTGTTAACCCTTAACAATGCCATAAATATAGCAGTCACTTACTGGGTCGTTTTATTATTTTCATCAGTGTTACTGTTGGGATATTTATTATTAACGTGTTCAGTATCGTGCCAGGTGCAACAAATGAAATCAATGAAAATCTCCTAGTTTGATTCACGGCGGATTATCAAACGAAAATCCCTTTAAAAAATCAAGAAAACTACCATAACACTTTCTCTCTCGCGCGAAAATTCCCAGCGTTATTCCCATCGAAAAGCGGACTCGCTTTTAAGCTGAACAGTAGTTATCCCGCTCGCTAAATTCCCATCGAACCGGGCAATTTTGCATTTTGTACCGGCGTTATCAAGCTGGACACGCCGATTGATAGTCGCGCTCGTTGCTCCGTAGCTCGTTGTCCGTGGCAACCGGAAATAAAAAATTCCCTGGAATATAATTCCGGCGAAACCGAAAATTTCGCCGGTTCGCGCGAGAATCGTTGTCTCGCTTTCGCGCGTGTTCGGAGCGCGATCGAGCGTGTTCGAAGTGCGATCGCGTTTCGGCCGCCGCCATTAATATGCAATTTGTCGCCGCGAGGCGGAACGCAAAAATACTGGAAATCCGTCGCGCGTGTCCGCGCGATCGCGTGCACGCGGACGCGGCCATCTCGGTTTAATCAACGAATTCTGGGCCCGGGGTTACACTGCGTGATTCAATCGAATTCCGGGCTGGATATTTCAATATCGGACGATTGAATTTTCGTACGGGGTGGCTGGGGGGCCGACCGATGTGTGTTAAGCTCTTAAAAAAGTGATATCGTCGACGCGCAAGCGACGCTTCGGGGATAGACAGCTTTCGGGGACAACGGTGAAACAATTAAAGCAGAATTTAATTCCATCGATCGATCCCGCGCCACTAAATATTACGGTTTTTGGGGGGATCTCCGGTTTAGAGGGTTTCCAGGGGAGGGGGCTGGTGTGTTTTTCGCATGAATTCGCTGGAAGATTTTTGAACGCGAAACCGAAGTTTTAGCAGTCTTTGGGTTTTCGGTACATTTAGATGTAGATTTTGTTTAATAGAAGTGGAAACGGTGGAGTTTTATTCGAGTTTTTCGTCGGTTCGCGGTCGAGATTCGAATTCCCGCGGAACGACGCGCAAAATGGAGTTGCTGGTATTAACGATCGGTAATACAGGTTTCTAATTTCGCGTCAAGATGTCGGGTCGGTGTAGATTCCGAGTTTCTTTGAAAAAATGCAAATAATGCAGGAGTACACTGATTTTGAAGTAGTTAGTGTAAATTACTTGGAATAAGTGTCATTTGACGTGACACATGGTTTATAATAATTATACGGATCCCGAGCGGAATGCTGTATTCTTGTTTCAAGATGGCGGATACTTGACGAATACAATGTACGGAATCTCTAAAAATTCGTCAGTTCTGTGAATAAAACGAATGATTCTAGCAAACCTAGATAGATAGAATTCTTCGAGCTTGTTAATTATGAAATATAAAATATATAATATCCCTGCCACTTTGAATATTAAAAAGAAAATTATTCATCGTCCTTTATGCTTCGAAAATAGGCAAGAAAACATTATTTTATGTTAGTAATCGTATTATTGTTCAAAAATAGCGTTGAATCAGGAACGATTACCTTCGCAGACGAGTTGTTTAGCCTCCCCACGATGAAAGGACAGCTTCCGGTGGTGACGGGCTGATGTTTGGGATCCGGACGTCATCGGGACGACCCCCACGATCCCCGGATGACGTCTCGGTTCACGCAATATCCGTCATTTCAACCGTCAGGAACCGCGACGCGTCGCAAAACAAATCTTCCTCTCGAAACGAGCGACGTCTGTGTTGCTTTCGCCCGCTCCTGGGTAATTACGTCTCGACACCTGACAGTTATTACGAGATCCTGTACTGATTCCGTGTGCGGCAGAGCCGCCCGGAATCCGTACCTATTAACGAGCTGCACCAACACACTAGCAAGACCGTTAAATGATCCGAGAATTCTGACACGATAATTAACCGTGCAATTGCCAGTTGCATTTTTACTTCGCGATCATCATAGACTTTCATCATTTTACATAGATTCAGGTCTACAACTTTGGTCTACACTTTAAGTTGTATAATTCAGTAATTCATAAATGATTAAAATCAAACGTGAGATTCCAAAACTTGTTCTATCAATTCGAAGTATTTCAATATTTCCAAAATTATCTGTAGACGATTAAATTATCGAGACATTTCGAGGCTGTATTTAAACCATTAGAAATCTCTTTATTCTCATTTCCGTACTGATTGAGCTGCAAATTAACGCAAATCCGTTTGATGGAATTATTCAGATCCACGCGCGCGAGCCGAGTCCGATACTAGTCACTCCAGAATTTAATCAGTCCTATCAGAAGAATACACACGAGGTACATTCAACTGAAATTACAGGAATATCCCGGTAGTACACGGTTAATCCAACACGCATTGTCAAATTCATTTCGAAATCCATTTCCATTAAATTCCTTTTAATTTTAAACAAGCCGCCATCAACCCGGTAATGGCGGGCCGTATTGCGGTGTACGGCGAATAAATAAATATCAACCAACGACACACGTGCCTCCGTATGCGCGCACGCACACATATTTCTTAGTTTTTAAATTCTCTTGTTTGTTTCATCCAGCGCGCATCGGATCCTCAATTAGTTTCTCCATTACCATTTCTGTCCATTGTTCGCGTTTAACAGCGCATCTGGGAGCAAACACGCGCTCCTAGCTCCTCCAGTTGCCATTACCACTAACACGTTAATGCGAGTGTACAATAACCAACGATCGTCCACCGTAACCTCGTCGTTTTGCAAAAACAACGATGCCACCCTTGGCGTCCCGGCGAAAGACAACTTAGTTGATCGCGTTTATTATTCATAATGGGTTGTTTCAAATTCAAATCACCGGTGTCCCAAGTTTGCACCGAAGTTGTTAGCTATGCGTCCAGCTCGTTGTGAACTTCCTATGCCAAACAGGGCAACAGTGAGATGCAGTCGTTAGGTTTACTACTAGGTCTACTAGTGCTTCTGGTTAAGTTCATTAAAGCTACTACACGCCGCTATATTAGCTTCCGCGTGTATCATCTTTTCAAACGGCACAATTCTTTGTCATCGATAGTTGTGTACACCACAGTCTAATATACCGTAATTGCATAGCGAATTCTATCAGTAAATCACAGTGATACTACATTCATGAAATTCTATTCTATAAATATACTTCTGATTAGATATAAATAATATTCATAAGGTAACCTTTCAAAAAACTAGACCCATCCCACGTCACACGTTAACTGCTTCATAACAGAAAATTCAAGTCTCCGCCAGCGCAATATCGCCAGCGAATAAATTGCAGCAGAAGGAGTTAATCGAGGCGTTTCTCTATGGTTCCAGAGTTCTTGGCATGCGTAGGCCGAGGGAGGAGCCAGGGGGCGAGCTGAACAGGACCGAGGAGCATGGCGTAGCGCTCGTTTCGGGGCTGGCTCGCAGATCAAAGGACAAAGCGAAAGAGGGTCTGGCCGCTCTCGAGCGATTCGAGGGCCGGTGAGCATCGCGACGGGGCAAGCAACCCCGTTGCCTCGGCCAACGTCTAACAACCCTCCCGTCTGTCACCGTCGACGAACAACAGAACAGGTAGGGATGAACGCTTCCAGCTGTTCCCTCAAACGATCCACCTTTTTCCTCTCTCTTCCTCGCGCCGGGATCGCATTAGCACGCGGGAAGGGACAGGGGACTAGGGTTCAGAGGGCGAGGATAATTCGGGATGTTTGTGTGCAGATGTTAATAGGGTTGATTTAGAACTGGATTGCAGACTTTGTTGTTGCGTTCCAGTTGGTCTATCGTCCATGATCCTTCTCGAGGGGATGTGTGTGTGTGAATGTAATTATGTAGATGCCTGGAGGTTTTGTAGTTTCAGGACCTGAAGATGAAGTCTGGAGTCTAAGTGCTTGGAGTCTAGATGTCTAGGAGCTTAAAATCTGGGTCTAGGTGTCTGAGAGTTTGGGAGTCTAGATGTTGGATGACTTGGAGTCTAAGTACAGAAGTTTAAGGATTCTAAGGTCCCAAGAGTTCAGACGTCCAGGAACCAAGAGTCCCAGAGTTTAGGACCCTAAGGTCCCAATAGTCTAGGAATTTAGGGAACCAAGAATCTGCAGGTGTAGAAGGTTAGGCAACCAGGAGCCTAAAAGTAAGTCTAGGAGTTTAGGAGTGTAAGAGCCTGATATTAAGGAGTTTAGGGCTCGAAAGTTAGGTCGAAGGTTCTAAGGTCCTAAGGAATCGGAGATTTAGGAGTCCAGCAACCTAAGGGTTGATTTTAGAAGCCCAAGTTCCTGAAAACTCAGGAATACAAGCCTGAAAGTCTAAGATTTTAGGAATCCAGCAGCTGTATAATTGCAGAGATTTCCAATAAGCATCAGACAGCAATAGAATAATTATCAGCTCCTCAGACCACAAATCGCATGCTTCGGTTTCATACTATCGATTTACAGCCTGCATGGAAGATTCCCACGCTAAAAAGAGTGTGCCCTGTTGCAACAAGAACCGATCAATCGCGAGTAATTTTTAATCTACAAAAGCGTCGCAGAAAAAGTGATACTTAATTAAAAGCCTTTTACCGACCGTCCGAATCGTTTCATCGGAACCAGCCGAACGCGTCCGAATAAATTGGATATATGTTTATTAAACCATGGGGCGAGGGAGTGTTTATCCGATGGGATCGATACGCGGCAATCATGTAACTTCATTACGTTCGTTCAGTAATACACTCGGCTTCTATCGTTCAGATTAAATCCAACGCGTCCGCGAATGTCCGTCGAGGCCGGTGGACACGATATATTTTCAACAAAGCGTGATTTGTGCGCCGCGTGCCCATGACGAAGAGATCTCTTTTCTTTATTAAATACCGTTCCGCGCCGCCCTCGATGTATCAACGTCGGGAGGGGACGTTTTATGGTTTGCTCATTCCTGATCCGTTGAAATAAACGGCCCCCGGGTCCTCCGGCTGTATAACCCTTCGCCTTATGATCTCTAACTGTTCTCTCCGGAATTATCGCATCGTTAATAATTCCTCGGGAGCGAAAGGAACTCTGCGAGAGGATTCGAGGATAGAGGCGCGATAATCTTAGGCGGAAAATGAGAATGTCCTTACTCGAACAAAGCAACGATGCTCTAATGACCTAACGTGTCCGAAAATCTTCACAATTTCAAGAAAGAATCAATACTCAATCGTTCCCCTTTGCAAATGTATTTTTCAATGAATAGTTTCGCCTTCGTGCTCGATGGTAAGCTGTTAGAAAAGGAAGCTCTACAGTTCGAGCAACAATGTTTACGAGAGCAACGGTTTGTTCGTCTCATTGGCGGAATTCCGTGATACGCAGCGACACCGGTATTTCCTAAGGATTTGAAGAATTCGAGGACACCATGGCCATGGCGGTGGCACGCCCCTAAGTACAGGACACCGCGGTTTAGAGAGTGAATTTCGTGGTTTAGCATGCCGACCTGACATACCGCCATAGAACGTTTGGCGACGCGGAGACCGCAATTGCGGCCGTGTCGTCGTAACACCTTCACCGGGAGCCATGTTACGCGCGCGGTAATAAGGAAACTAACGCCACCCGACGAAAAATATGGCCGAACGCTCGTACCTCGTTCTTGTACACATGCCTGCAAGTGGTCGAGTCAGGAAACCGATCTTGCTACAGCTTTATGCTCGAGTACTTGCTGCTTCCTGCGTTCGAAATTTATGGACGCCCATTAACAATCAATCGTGTGGCGCTGAATTAATCGTAATGTGGATTCCAGTACAAATAGCATTATTCGTGTATTTATTGAAAAATCGATGCAGTAAGAAATTAATGTTTTATAGATGAAGATTCTTTGAAGTATGCAAAACCTTCAAACTTCATAATTGAGTCATTTGTTCGCGACTCAGTAGTTAGAACATGAATATTTCATCTCCAGTGTCGATATTCGTCCGTAAAGAGTTAATATCATTATTATATTAATTCTAACGAATTGAAGGGTACCTCAATTATACCTCGATTGCATCTGAATGTTACGAGTGCATCCCAATTATATCTTAGTACCACGGATGGCAATAATATTACATATAAATACCTTCGGAACTCGCATCCACTAATTAGCCCGGTAATAATTGCGCCAAAGAAATAAACGAATTCGGAAAAGTCCAATATTTGCCCCGACAGTGTGTAGCCGGGATACGGTAATTGCAGAACGTGAAATTGAAAAAGTGCATAATGGGATGGGAAATCGATGAGGAGTTTTCGATGCCGGGTAATCGCGATGCAGCTGCAACTTTCATGCGGGCAATATGAAATTTTCGGTAATGGGGGCATTAATATGATAATTGACGGGGGGTATGTAAATGGAGCAGGGGCCGGGTTCGCAGGGAGTAAAAGGAAGAAGCGAAAAAAAAGGAAACGAAAAGAATGGCAGAAGAAAAACGCGAGGGAGAAAGGAAACCGGTGGGCATGGCCCGCGGAGATCGTTACGAAGTCACTAATTCTCGAGTGCGGATTTCATTAAAGCGGCTCGTTTAAAATGTAATGCCCCTCGAGATCCGCGTATTACCAGGAACCCCGGAAACCGCTTTCCACTCCTGAAATCCGCCGGTCAATCCTCGAAACACGCTGCTCCTGCTGAAGAATCCTTCAGTGCGGCCAAACGGTCGTTTTATGGACAGAACTCAGTGACTTAACAGGTACGAGTGATACAGACAAATGTTTCAGACAAAAGTTGCAAGGTATAGTGCTAAGCGTATGGTGGTTATATATTTGTTTGCGTCATGGGGATATTATGAAGCTTCTCCAGTGACAATGGATAACTATAATTTCGATGCTCGATTGCTGTTCGAATTTTAGAGTGATTTCTACGATCTGTTTCGCGCGAGACAGTTCAATTCGACAGCGACCGTCTACGTGAGTATAGCACAACGTTAAATCAATCTCGCGATAAAAGTTCCACACGAAATTTCATAGATCAAAGTATTCTTCAGTCTTCCCGAATACGTTTTCAACGAGCAAACATTCCTCCTCTATTTGTTTGAAGGAAACCGGAGCACACAGCGATTCAAGTTCAACTAATATTCGTGCATTCGAAGACGCCCTCGTCTTCGATTATACCTCGACGCCCCGTGGCTCGCGGAAATTCGATTTAATCGTAACGCCTGCGCCGCGGCATTACGTGTGTATTCGGCGAACGGAACGGCCGATTCATTTGCATTTATAATGGCCGCGGTCCGGATTGCGCTCTAGAGAGCGATAAACATTACATAATAAATAGACCAACATAATGGCCAGTCGTAATTGCTCGTTATACATGTGACCAATTCGTCGCGCGGATGTAAGGTCGTCGATGTTCATTCGATTTTTCGATCTATTGAAAAATCCTGAATAATTATTTGCAAGATTCTTAACGCCAAGTTTCCTGTTTCCCAGGAGAAGTTAGAAACTAATGTCTCGAACATCAATACTGGAACTACAGAGAGTCTAATATGATTAATAATTGTATTAAATAATTTCGCAATGATTATAAAGATTGTGGCTATAGACAATATAGTGGCTATAGTCTATAGCGAAATAGAAAAATTGAAAGCTATCGTTTCGACGAGCGTAATGGTTCTGTGTTAAATGTTTCTGTAACATATTTCCAGTGATAACTTAGGAACGATGTTCTTCCAATTGTGATTCTGCCCCAGCGATTTCAGTTTTGGTTCGTTTTCTGAAATTATTCCGGAACAATCGCGTGGTTTCGTTTGATATTTCAAGGCTCGCGTTTCGCCGATAAAAACCGCCGCTGTACAGTTCACCCTATTATCTTAATTTATTCAACCCTTGGGGCAACATTCGAGACTATTAAAATCACACCTGGTGCAGCGCCGTTGTTTATCCGAAAATTCTACTGTACGTTGCGGCGGGAGTCGCGATAGCGGTTGTAACGCGAATTCTGTGTTTTAATTGTGTGAATCGTTGAGACGTGGAAAAAGTAATTTTTATTTCAGTACGAGGAACATTTCGATGTTCAGTTGTGGACGTTAGACATTTGAAATACTGTAGATTTACGTGGACTTTAATGCTGAAGGAATACGCACGTTGCAAGTATAATGAGCTGATAATAATACTGTTGTTTTGTTATCAAATAATCGAGGATAATGTGCCTCAGACCAATATTTGTTCTTGTGTTCGTTAAATAATGTATGCTTAGATTACAGATGAGTTATTTACCGAGGTACTGCTTTTCAGCCTTAATAATTGATCTAATCTTTCGAAGGGAATTTATGAAACAAAATTGTCTTCCATTTACTTGAAATTAATTTTATTACCTACCTTAAGTGATGATAAAAATATTCAAAGAAACTATTCAGAGAATTAGATTCGAAAGAGATAAATTTGAAGGTCTAAGGATATTAGAAATTATGTTTCAAGCAAACAGCACTGCGATCGCAACGAAGATACATATTAAAATTGTAGCACTCGATAAGTTGAAGGTTCACTGCCAGAGCAACGATTTGAAGTCCCTCGAAAAACATAGACAAAGGAAATTCGCCAGGTAGTTCAACTCATTAATCAAGGGAGAATGTATCCAGCGTGCTTCAAGCTTATTAACGTAGAACGTAGTTAATTCGCAGACGAGCGGGGTTCGGTTTTTAAACGAGTTACAATCTACGTTAATTACACGGGGTTTGCGGGTTCAGCGAACGGAGGGCAAGAAGAAGTCTCACTTTAAACTCGAAGCTTTTTTCCCGGGACGAGATAGAATTAATCCTCGGCGGATTACACGTTCGTCGCGCTAATATTTATCGACTTTTTGAATTTAACTAACGAACGAAAGGTCTGCCGAATCGTCGACGTGCCTCGAGGTAAAGACCGAGTCTTTTCTTTCGAAAACACTTGAGGATCTTCAATGAAACTCAACGATTTTTAACCCTTTACCATGCAACGACGAGAGAGACTCGCGGCGAAGACTTCTAGTTCGACTTATTAAAATTCAATCATTATTTCTTGCATAACTGGGTCGTCCAGGAGGCAATAGGTTGAATCGAGTTCTTGATATTTTCAGGTTCTTGTAAATGTCAGTTGGATAAATAATATTCTTCAGTTATTCTAGCATTTACTACGTTCCTTTTAGGTCGGAAAGCTCTTCTTGTAGCTTATATAATAATTTCATAAGCCAGCACATTAATTTTCTTAATTATTCTTCTTTCCACTCAGCCGCATTGGCTTCTGAGCGACTCAAGTCAGAAAGGAAAAACGGGTAAATTTATTTGCAGCTCTATGCGAGCTACGTATTACGCATGATCCTTTAATCCCACAGAAGTATTAAATTTATTCATTAATTCCGTTGAGGTAATGTTTTTTTCTAGGAACTTCCTGTCCCACTTTCACGATCCTCGAGAGCGATAACCGTGTCTCTCCAATTAACTTAATTTATGAAATACGTCCAACGATACTTTCCCCGCTTTTCCCTGGTAAACGGATGGGGATTATTATTGAAATATTAAACACGCTGTTGGGGAACAATGATTCAATCGGTTGTTTAGCAGACGAAAATAAACGGACCCTCAACCTTCGTCCTCAGCGAAATTTCATCGATAATTTATTCAACCGTGACGGTTACCCCACGCCTGTCCGATTATAGACGTTTTTTACCGAATTAAAAGGGTTCTATGGAAAGGTATCTGGGTGCACCCTTTACGCAAATTTGATGGTGGATCACTGATTCGTACGCGTCGATCGGAAACGATGACGGTCCATTAGATTTTTATTGTTAGACTCGAATTAATCTTAAAAATTAATAGTTTCACTTCACAACATAAAAACACACAATCCAATCCGGCTACAACCAAAGAAGAATCCAATTTAATTTCAGTCCTAATAAAACCTCGAAAAATCTCTTTGTTCGATCCTCCTTAGAAGATAAATCTCCGAATCACCTGAAGCATGCCTGTAACAAATTCCTCACAAGCAATTGTTGACGCAATTAATGACAGACGGAAGTATTAAAACTTGAACAGCGATTAATAATAGCCTGCCATCAAATGCAAATAAATTGTGGGATGGTGCAGAGGCAGACTCGTTACTGACATGATTTCATTAATACCGCCGGCGAGAGAGCCTGCTCGTCTGTCGTCGCGACGAATGGGGAAACGGGAATGAACGAATTAATCTCTGATGATGCGCACCCTTCGCGTTAATGCCCGACGACATTCCGCAGCTACTCGAAGAATACGAGGGCGAACGGGCTGGGTGGAAGGGGCGGGTTGCGGTCGGGAACGAAGCGAACACGCAAACGAGTGACAATAAGTACTGCAGTTTCAGTTGTCAACGGTGTTGAATGCGATGACTAATTGCGGAAACAGCCATTAGTCGGTTTCGCGGCTAGAAAATTTCGTCGCGCGGAGAGCCAGTAATTTCCTTTAATTCCCCTCGAAATGTCGCTGAATGGAATGGGGAAAAATCTGTTAGATCTTTCTCTTGTCGTCTCGTTCTGTATATTTGAGGTATTAGTATAATATTGTAGACTGTATATATTTAAACTCGTTGATTCAATTTTTTATTCGTTACTCTATATACAGTTACGATTGTCTTTGAGTCATAATTTCTGATTAAACACTAAATCACGAGTCTAAATTATATAAATTTGAAACATACAAACAACACGAACCGACTCAATTCAAATTTGAAATTTGAACCGACCTAAAATATAAATTAGAATTCGAAACACAACGATCCCGATTAAATCGAAAGAAACCTGAGTTACGATTGAATACGGGGTAAACTAATTCGGGCGAAACGCAAAGTACTTACGTGGATAATGATTAAACGCGTGGCTCCATTTGCTTTGGTCGTATTTCGTCTATAAACCTGCATAAACCGTCCGAGGAGAGATCGTAGGCCGGCATTTAGCGGATAATAAAATCGTCCTTTGGTTTCAGCCGTCCCCCAAGCCTTGATCCTCTTCCAAGCCACTTCTTTCATACTTTCAGGGGAGGGTTGATCCCTTTGCAAATTATGTAAAATCTCTTGCTACCGAGGCGGGTTTAAACGCACATGATGGTCGGCGTTTAACCTCGTTTTCAACTTCAGTTGCATTAAGCCCCGTCTACTTGTTACCCATTAATCGCGATTGTATGAAACTTTTCCTGTAACGGTGGAGGCGGATGCTTCCGGTTAACTGATTTCAAACAGACTTCCCCGAAGATTGAAGACCGCCAGCTTTCTTGTTTCACGCGTGCAACATTCTGAATTGAACGGAACAGATTTATGAATATCTAGGAGGTTCGCTTTGAATCTTTTAATCTTTCGATCTAACAGTTAAACCGCGTTCGAAGGGAATTTTGAAAATGATGTACTTAATCGGCGCTAATGACCGGGTTCTGAATATTTACAAATCGGTTCCTGAATTATTCAGAATCTAACGTCGAATCACTTGATTGCGATTTGATGCAAATCGAAAAAATTCTGTGTCCGATCCGTAGATACTAATGACTGGATTGCGCGTGTCCGCGAATTCATATTCAATTTCGGAATTATTCAGAACGCGGGAGGACAAATCGTTGTTTCATGCAAATGTTAAAACTTCTAATTCGGAAATAATTAGGGAGTAAATTGAGGATGTTTGTGAATTCATTTGAAATAGAAGAGAACTCCGAATCGTAATTAACGCTTCATTTTCTTTCACTGTCACTTTCTCGCTGAGTATATCAAGATCATTCTCGAAATTTACAAGAAGAAATACTTTACACTGTGTGAAACAGATTCTCAGTCTACCAGCAAATAAAAACAAAGCACTCGGTCGTGCATTCTACAAGCATGGAACGGTTCAAAACAGTACACCGAGTAAACAGCCCTTGCCCAGTAATTGCTAAAAGTGTACTAATGCCAATGAACAAGCCTGGTTTTTGAACAAACAACGGAATCAATTTTTCCGCAGTTGCCAGCTCGCGTGGAAGGAACACAAAAGCTGCGCAAAGAGGCAGCGTGTTCCAGAGTAATTTAGAGGAATGGATGTGTGTCCAGGGGTGGAAGCCATTGGTTTCCTCAATCGATGCGTCTAACTCTTTTTAAACAGTGCAACTACTGAACGGTTCAATTGACTTTTCTCTATACTTTGCACAGAAACTAGGAGAGTGCATTCATCGGTATGATTCATTCATCCTTATCTTCTCAATAATATTTCCAATCTGTATTTTTTAATTTACCTCTCGAAAATCCTTTCAATTAACCTCAACGATCTTTCCCAAATGTTCTCAAAACAATTTTAATAGTCTTCAACACCTCTTCAATAATCGTAACGCAAAAACACTTTTATTATAAAATGTTAAATTATACATTGAAATGTATAATCATTAAAGAATACGAATCAATGTACCGAATGTTACAGTTCGAATAATTAAATCAGTACAGTCGCGTCTTTCTGGATTCTAGATACAGCAGCCTGCCGCCAATATGGCGACGTCCTCGAAGCTTCGAAATGAACTGCGCGCTCCGCAGAGCGCATTTCAACCTCTCGTATTTCCCTCTTTCGCGCTCGCCTCCTCTACTTCTGTTTCCTTTTTTCCCCTTTCCGGTTTCATCCCTTTCGCCGATATTGTGTCCGTTGGAATGTGAGCGAAAAAATCCCGATCCCCACCGGTCGCCGGTGGCCGGCCGTAAAATTCGCGTTCAATGGTTAATTGTGCGCGCGAAATCGCGGCGAAATTGATTCTTCCTCTCGCACAGCTCCAACCCTGTAATTTTCTGCGTGCTCCTGTCGTCGCGAGTGAACAGTAAAAGCGAACTGCACGAGTATTTCGTGGAATTGATCCTCGGTGTTGCGTGATGCGACGTAACTCGCGAGTTTCAACGCGTTTGCGTTCATTTGTATCGCTTCATTGTACTTCAGATAGAAATTTCATTTGAAGATAATACATTGATAATAGCAAAATAGTTTGCTTTGATCCGTGGGTAATGAACAACATTGATTCTCGTTAAATTAGTTTAGAAATCTTCATCGCGAGTCTCACTCGTCATTGTACGGCAAGGGGTTAATTCGCAAGGAAAGAGTTGAATGGGAATTCAGTTCCACCTCGCCACCGACGTTGGTTTTAGGATGGTTACTTTCGTTGTGGCTTGTCCAAGAATTTTAATGGTTGCATAAACTTGGCGTTCCGGTAATTATCGTAGACCTGGCAATGACACTGATTAGCCGAGGCACCGGCGTTGCCAGTGTTCGCGTCGGGCAAGTGGGAAAGGGGAAAACATTGGAAAAGTTAGCCTTGAAATTCTTTCAAGCACTGTCTCGGGGAACAAAGCGTATCGTTGAATACTCGCGAGGTTTACCTTCGGCGGGGAGGGTCGAATGGAAGGTTTCAGATAGGATGAATGCCCGAGAAAGTTGGAATACTTTCTAGGGGCAAAGTTTCGATGGTTCCCACCCCCACTACCCTCTCCCCGCCGACGCACAAAGAGCGATGCCTCCGCGATGGGGAAGTTCATTTTAATTGTGGAGACTTCTGGTCAATTAAGCAGCTTCTTCCGACGTGAGGTCGATCTGCGCGCGCCGCGTCACGATTATCCGAGTGTTCGTATATAGAAATTGATTCGAGAAATTTCAAATTTTTAACTCCAATATTATTCGATACTTTTGTTATCAATTATTCCACCTTAGAGCAAAGATCGATATAGAATATTCCTTTAATTCTTTTTCTTAATAAGTTGTTAATAACGAAGCAGTCGCATCGATCATAGTTGAGAAGTAAATTTTATGTTTATTTAGATTTTCAACATTAAAGCTTTCAGAGTAGATATTTAGATATATATTCCTGTGATTACATCGATCGAAATTGACGTAAACGTTTACCAAATGACATTTATAAAGTTCTGAAGCCTCCTCCCTTATCTCGAATACCCAATTTCCTCCATAAACGTCATAACAGAATTACATTCAGTCTCAATGGAACCGACTCAGTTCCGATTCGTCGACGACCAACGAAGCAAAGACATCGTGCAGCAAAAAAGTCGGGAAGTTTCGAAGCAGCTGTGGCCACGGTCGAAATGATCGATCAAGTCGGGGAAATCTAATAGCCAGTGCCGGAGTCCGGAATTCGACGGGCTCGGGATCGTATTTTTCGGATCGCGGGACATTGCGGGGCCGATACGCCGATACTCGGTGCCCGTGCGCGACTTATAACCCTCCAGAGTAAATTGCATAGCGGAAGCTTCCACGGGTAAACGAAGCGGTGTCCCGATCCACCTCAGAAATTACATTCCGTTTGACGAAGGAACCTGGGACGGGGCTCTCCCAGCTTCCTCCCGGATTTATTCGTGCTCGTTCGCCGGTCCCGATAACAGAATTTCCATTTTTATTCGCGTTACACGCGAACCAGGCCTCTCCGGACGGGGATTTTTTAGAATTCCGGGGAATTCCGCCGTGTAATTTGGAAGGATTAATATTTGATGGGACGCCGGAATATCACGTTGGGGATTTTGATTAAGATTCTTGTGTAATTGAAGGAATATGCGAATAAAAGGGAATTTATGGAGATACGTGGGATTTCAGCCGTGACTTCAGATGAATCACAGTTTTCGCTGATTCTAATTTGTTTCAAGGTGCATTTTGAAATGGTTTCAAGTGTATAGGGATTTGAGGAGTGATCAGTCTGCAGAAGAGGGTTGAATTACTTCCAAATTTTCCAAAAAGCACGAAAAATCCCACAATATTGATACACAATCTTCCCGAAAGAACTCGGCAACGCAAGAAACCACAGCTACAAACCCATCGGTGCAAGCGAGTGGTCTCGAAGCTGCGCGCGAGAGGCCGGCGATAAATACCGCGCGTCGGATCAGTCGTGACAGCGCGCTGTCTCGCGTCGCGGTTTATCCGGCTCATAAATCAGAAGAAATAAATGCGTGCGCCCCGGATCGGAGTGCATCGGGCGCGCGGCATCGCGAACGATTAAAGTGGAGCACGGGGATGTCCACGACGTCCGGCCCAATAAACACATTCCACTTTTCGAGATGAAATTTTTCGTTGCTCTATCCGGCGGAGCGCTGCCCGCGGCACGTTTTCGGTGGAATTCGTTATTCAAAACGCGTCCTGTGACAGTCAACCGGTCTTATTTCTGCCCCGGCGCACCCCCTCGACCCCCTGGAGCACGGGGACGTCACGGAATCGCGGGTTTGGGGAATATTGAACGATGCGCGGCGGAATGTTCGTGCGACTTACCCTCTTCGCCGCCCGAGTAATTCGACTGCTACGGATTTCAGACAATTTAAATTATCTTCCGCGGATGAAAGAACATTATGGGCGGGCGCGGGAGGGAGCAGGGGGAGCCGGGAGCCATTTTCCCGGTAAATGACTGTCGTGAATCGCGGACTTCACCTTTAGGATGCAATTTACCGGAGCATAAGTCTCCCCGGTATCGACGTGTAATGTCGGGGGATACGATTCGATTCGTTCGGGTCTCGCGTGTATGAGTTCCATCGGAATTCTCTTTATTATGGTCTCTTTGGCGGATGCTTTTCGATTTTTTTTGTTTGTCTCGGTGATGGCTGTTTGGATGTTTGATACTGGAAGAGGATTTTTTATGTGGTTTCGGTACTTGTGAATTTTGAATGGTAACGATAACGAAACAAAGGCTGAAAAGTATAATGGAAACGCCGACTTTTAATCCTTTAGAGTAAAAAAATACTGGTAATCTCTTTCAAACAAACATCAAATACAAGCATGGAGGATATGACGTAATCTTCGGCGTTTATACTGGCAATAAATATCCCGTATAGTAATCCGTTGGGAAAAGCGTTCATCCTTCTCGAACATCGAACACGTCCGTAGATAAATAAAGCATTATCGCGGTAGTGTATTCTCGTAGTGAAAATTCTAGTTTTTAATCCTGTAAACAAAATGAACCTTCAATCTTTTTCAAGCAAACTGCAAACACTTCGGAAGATCAAACATTGTTGTGAGAATTTGTCCGCGTGACAAACATTTTTCTTTTTACTCCCTAAAACTGAAAGAAACTCCAATTTCCTCCAAAGACTATCGTCCAAAGTGAAAAACAAATGATCACTTTTAGAACAATTAACCTTGCAACGAAAATTCCATTCTTCACTGTCCAAAATCGAAAGAAAGCTCTCAATCTTCTCGAAAGACTATCGTCGAAAATGAGAAAGAAAACATTATCCCAAGAAGAATCATCCGGACACAGTTTGATGTAGGAGCGCGCAGGGTTCCGCAGGCGTTGCGGAGTCGCGGTAGACAAACACTTTAGGGGAAGTTTCTCCCTTTCCCGATTCCTCGCGTCGCTTGCTCATTAGTCACCGCTGGTTTCCTACGCAGCTGACGACGGGGTGGGGCGTATTAACTCGCCCCGGAGCGTTGGCCAGGATTGATAGTCGAACAAAAACAACGGAAGTCGGTGGCGGGACCAGCCCCCGGTGGCCGACCGATTAAAATTACCCGGCGCGCCCTTGCTAGTCGGGTCTTGATTAATAAATAGCGGGCAGCGGCCGTGTCGGGGCTTGCTTTTCGATAAATCGATACCCTTTGAAGCGCTCGGTGTGTTTCACGGCCTAGGATATTCAATCAAAGCGCGGCGTGCGCGCGCGCGCGCGCGCGGACTTTTTATCCCCCGCTGGGATTATTTCAGTTGCCACGGTATTCGGCTAATAAATTTCATCCATCGGCTAATACAGAACATCCGCCAGGTATTCCGTACGGATTTTTCATCCGGAATTTTCGTCCGCCACCGACGAGACGTTTTTGTTTTTCGGACGGAGTCTATTTACACGGCTTTTGTTTTCGCATCAACTATTCCATTGGGTGTAATTACATTGATGCTTTCTCGCGAGAGAATTTTTGGATTTAGAAGAATAAGTTATGAAGGAAATACATGTGGCAATTAAGTTATCGAACTTCTTAAAGTTCAACAAATATGACCTTCGTTCGAGTTCTAATTGAATATTACTCTTACAACGATGACACGATGATCTTCCGTTCCCTTAAACGAATACTTCAGCGAACGAATCAAAGTAACGAAACTTGATAATAATTGGCATTTCCAGTTGCCACTGTCAAAGCGAATAACGCACACTTTACGATTCTCGAGCAATCAATATCCCCTACTAGTTCCCGCAGGACTAGAACGCACCCCTAAATTGTCGGCACTCACCCCGGAACGGTAATAATATTGATCTTGGCAAAGCCCGGCTTCGAGTACGTCTTGTTTATGGATTTTCCGATAGAGCACACCTGCGAAGTGACAGCCAAACAGGAATTAGATCGATCTTTACTACGGCAGGCAGCGGTGGCACAGCTGAATGCCGGTTCGCGGACGTTCGAGTAGAATTGGGATCGGTCGACGCCGGCCGAACACGGGTCGGATTGATCTCAGATTCGCGGTAAGTGGAATAAAATCATATCCGCGCGGACGGAAGTGGTTTAGGGATCTCTGTTTGTAGTCGGACGGGCGGAATTGGATCATTACTGGTCAAACAAGCGCGGCCGAGGCTCTGTGCTCGTTCCCCAAGCAAATGGATTAAGATCGTGACTGATCAGACAGGATTTCGACTATGCATGCCCGGATTAGTAGAATAGGACCGTACGCAGTCAGACGAGTAAAGTAGAGCACGCCAACGGAGAGATGCTGCGCGAAATGGAGCGCGAATTTCTGTCTTTGGTTAAATGCTTACGTCGATCTGTTTCTCGTTTATCGATCGAGTTTCTTGGTTAGATGGACATCGTTTGAACAGCGATCATTGCAAACCTTCGCGGACGTTAACATTAACTCCTCGCGGAGGAAGATTCTTTAGAATATACAAAACATCACTGAATAATTATTAAGCTGTGCAACTCTCACTCCTTGATATTATAAATTTAACTCTATTTCATCTCACTTCGAATAACCCAGCACGAACGTTTTATAAATCGCTTTACAGAGTCAATAAACATAGAAAAATTATTTCTACGACCGAAAGCGACTCTGATATCGCATAAACAGAGGAATCTTACTTCGCCTATGAAACTTTTAGTAGAAATAATTCCCCGGGACCATTCTACTATAAAGTCCCGAATACTCGTAGTTGAAGCGTCGGTACTTCGCGTTACTGGAAACGTTATTGAAGCGCCACGGAATATCTGCCGAGTCCCAGACAACCCTAACCGGCAAATGTATCCACGGGCGCACGATATATTACACAACAATCCTCTTACCGCTTAAGTGGCTCCCTCAGCCGAAAGCGAGTCCCGCGCGCCCCTCGGAACGAGGGTAATTCTTCCCGAACAAACAAGTAATCGACCGCGATAAATCCGCGTGCGAACGCCTTCAGAACTCTTCTTAAACAACGCCGCAAATAATCGCTCGCGATAAATCGCGAACGGAGCTTGCCGGGAACAGCCGGACTTCTTCCTCTTAGCGAACAAAGGGCAAAGAATCTTGGTTCCCCTGGTGCACCAATCGGAATTGGGTGAAATCGAATTTGATTAAGCATTAATCATTTGATTGAGCGAACGTTCGGAAAAAACGTTTAATGTTTTATGCATTTCTTTGAAAATGAAGGTCACCTTTGTTTCTAGGAAGATATTAAAGATACAAAAGAATTAGATACGCTATCATATTGCCAGTAAAATATACAACTTTCTCCTCTTCGGCTTCTTTCTAATGTTTACGATGAAAACCGATGATATAAATTATCAAGAACACTCTGTGTGTTATTGATAACGATGGTAATGATTCCAATGTAATTAGTTCGATTATTGATTATCTTGTGTAGTTCTCGATTGTCGGGAATTTATATGGGATTGAGACGATCATGGTGAATTCTGATTAATTAGAAGCAGTTGTTTGCAACATCATTTTCGCAAACGAACGAATGATTCGCGGGTAAATGGTTTCTGTTGGAATCATCGGCGGTGCGGAAATTTATCAGACGCGAAGCTTCTTGATGCAGCGACAATGGTTCGGGGATGAGTTAAGCCGACTTCACACGTCGCGTACCGACAATAGACACGTTTTGAGGAGAGTATTGTGCTACGTCTTGCGCTATTGTTCGTGGGTTTATCTCGTAAGCGATGGAATACGGTTTCGGGAAGAGTTGAAGTTCAGCGATAGTGTACTGTGTCTTGTGAACTACATTTCGCGAAGGGAAATGAAACTTCAGTCTAGTATTATAAACAGTTATAAACAAGGAAATAATCAAACTTCACGATACTTCAAAATATCTCAACCGAAACTAACCTCTAATGTTAAGAACCCTAATTCAATATTCAAAGTACCAGCGCTTCTAATCATACATATTTCTAACAATTCCCAAAGCAGCATAGATCTATTAGCACCACCGGTAAAACCGATTTTCCTATTTTCATCGCACAGATACCGCGTCGTACGATAAAACAGAAAGAAATATCGAAGGGTAGGGAGGATAAAGGGGAGGGCACGTTGGAAAGGTTGCTAGGATAGCGTCCAACAGCGACCAGCTGACAAATGGCTCTGTTTACAATGGGTCTAACCGAGCTGCGAGCATCAGCGATTGTATGGCCACGGTTAGAAACGTATAATAGAGAAAATCCCCCTGCTCGGCCCGGAGATAAGGCTCACTGGCCGCGTCCCCGTCTTCGATACTCGAAAACGACGTCCCGTTTCCGCTCTATTCCAGACGCAAACATCCGGCACCCCCTCGACTGCGATCGGTCCCTCGTGAAAGCCTCTCAAGGCTAGCCACGAGGTCGAGAAACTTCATCTCTCTGCTTATCCCCACCATCAACCCCTCTTTCCTCATCTAATGTACCTTCTGACAGTTTTTCTGACATGGAACCTACCGGGTGGATTAGATTGACTCACTTCGAAATGTCTATTCTGTAGGTATTTTTATTACGAACGCGTTTTTGCTGAAGATTTGCTGAGAATCACGAGGAATGTCTCGAACGGAAGTTGCGAGAATTAACCCTTAAGGGACCGGAAGTATCAAGTTTGTCGAATGAAATTCGTGGTTCATCAAACTAATACAGAAGTTCCTCCGATATGAATATTTTTAACCGACAAATTATTGCCAACGCCTGCAGCTGTTTTCATAGCATCGTTTCTTTTACGGCCAATATTATTCCGTGCCCGGTGCAGCACATGATAAATGAACTGTGCGGAAAGCTGCGAGGATCTCTCCGAAAACCTCCTGGTCGTCGTCTTTGTATCCACGCAGGGACACAAGCTATTTCGCGGAAGACTGGCTTCGAATTTAACCTTCGTTCTTGTTTATTATCCCTCTCTCCCTCTCTCTCCCTCTCTCTCTCTCGCTTTGTCAGCCACCATTGCGCAGGGGATGGACCGAAGTAAACGCGAATCCTTGCGGGTACGTGCTAAGCCCTCGGCTATTCCTTATGGTGCATTTACACCGAATAAACGAACGCTCGTTTCTCCTATAACACTGGAATATAAAATCTTTATATCTACAACATAAAATTGATAATCGCTTCGAGTAAATAAAACCTGCGACGGTACGAATAATACAAAACGAACTGTGGTGGTAATACGAGCTTATCTGTAATTTGTACGTCGCACGTTTATTCCAGCATTTATAATTCGCTTTCGTTCGGCGCGAGTGGGAACGAATGAATTTATCCGAACCAACGAATGTTCGCGTAGTTTAAAAGAAGCGTAGAGATAAATCGCCGACGTTAAGCTTTTCGTTTTACATTATTATGTTCTTTGAAACATTCCAAATAGCTGCGTAATGAAATACGCGACATATAGTTCAATGAAGCTTAATTCGTCATACTGGAATTTTCCTTGAATGTCCATTTGAAAATGAGACTTTTCGACGAAGCTAATATCCCACTTGCTCGTTCGCTTTTGAAAAGCAGCATTCCTAAATGCTCGACGAATGAAGCGTTTATTTATAAAATCCGCTGAGCATTCTTCGAGTGATTCACGGGAAATGCACGGATGCTCGTTGAAACTCGAATTTTGTCGGGATGGAAAGCGAACGAGCATTCGCTTCGTCGAAACGCACCATTACCAGCCCCTCTCGTTCTCCTGAAACGAGCGGAACAGAAAGTTCCCTCCGTTCACCCCCGTTTTCCCTTCGTTCCTTCCTTTTTTTCTTCACCCCCGGCTCGCCATCCAGGATTTTTTCTCCGCGAGAGTCCCACTTGTCTTCCGACCTTTAATTGCCATTGAAGTTTCGTATCGGGTATCGATCCGGGAACTCCAAGTTTCCCTGTCGGTTCGCTAACAGTCGGTGCGCGCGTTTCGGTAATAATTTCTTGATGCTTTGTGAACCGGATCGTGGCGGTTTCGCGGCTTCCTTGTTGCGTCTGTTCCGGGGGTGACGGTTTCAACGATATGTGGGTCAAGAGCTGCGTCTTTTAATGTTTCGCAGGAGTATTCTGCATTGTAAACGCATTGGAAAAGAAATTAATAGAACTGTGAATATCTACGATGTGTTTAAAACGAATTTAACAATTTTTGAAGCGTCGGTCACCGGAAACATGGCGCTTGAGGTATTAAAGGGTACAATGATATAAACGTTGAAATCAAGATTAAATGAAGTAGTGACAATGAACGAATATAATTGCAATAGAAGAATACAAATTTCAAAAACGAATTTCATTCTATTCAACATTCTTCTTCGGTTAACTCCGTTGAGCCTCAATCAAATTAAATTCCCTCGACACTCCGCCGTCCGCGGCTCGAGTTCCGCTGGAATTAAACACAAGCCCGTCGGCCCGTAAAATATCCACGAAAGTTTCGACGTCGAAGGTTTTACGCACGCGGCGGGATCGATTAATTCTCGAAATGACGGTGAAAAAGTAGCTGTAAGCCTGGAATCGCTTGAAAAATTGCGACGCTCGAACTTTCCAGTGGCATCGAGCGAAACTTCGGCTGTGTCTTATTTTCTTCTTCTTCTTCCGTTCCTCTCTCTCTGCTCTTTTTTCACGTTTCGCCGCTTTAAACCGATTAGACGCACCGAAACATTTTCGTTGGTTCCCGGCGCGAGCTAGTTCGCGGGAATCGGGAAGTTTCTGAAACTGGATCAGCTGGTCGCTCGACGGCGACTTGAAAAACTCGCTCGAGTGTCGAGGTCGACAAAGGAGCCGCCCACCAGCACCGTTCCGCCGGGGTCACGGGTCACTCTGATCGAATTCGATGCCACTATACGACTTCCAAAAACTGTTTCCCCCGTTTTCAACGCTTTAACCGAACATCACCAGTATCGTCTCTTCCGTTACGAATTCTCGACCGTTGTTTCGAGTTTTAAGACTTCGGTAATTTGTGGAATTTCATTAACTACCTCGGGGACGTGATTCGTCAGCTTAGAGGACGATAACTGCGCTATTGAAGAATCCGCGGGGTTCGTTTAAGAAGATTCATTTCGTATGAATTTTTAAACTGCAGGGAACAAAGTGGGACGGTTTAGTCATCAGCGTCAGCTAATTACGGGAATAATTTAAGCTAATAAGATTCGGAGTATTACAGGCAGCGCATTTTTGATGCACTTTGCGAAGTTCCTGGGTAACTTGGAATTGTCTTTTGAAGTACACTCGATATATGTTTCTTTTTTCCGGAGACTACTAAGTAAATATTAGTAATACAAAAAGGATTAATTTTATTAAACGCGTAACTTCTTTCAAATTTCTAGAAGCGTTTTAATAGAATCATTAAAGATCGGAGATCAAAATCCAAGAATTTATTTCTTAAGAACGAACAGTTACACTCATAGATTTCACGGAAGAACGAAGAAAATTGTTTTCAAATTTCAAGAAGCGTTCGAAATAAATTGCCAGGAACGAGTTCCTCGAGGTTCAAAAATTATCGTCGACCAGGGAATTCATAGAAAGAAAGGAAACGAAAGAAAAAAGTCTGCAGAGACCATTTCCCCAGGTAAACATTCCAACTGTTCTTAATCAGAACATCCAATTTCGAATTCTCTTGCATCTCCTCGCCGGCAAGCGAGCCGGGATAGGAAGTGAGATAAGGAAACAAGATCCGAGAAATTAAGCAAAGTCTCCGAAACGATTGTAATGCTCGGGAACCACGGCGGACGTCCCGAGAAAATAAGAGAAACCACTTTTCCCAGGGAACACAGAGAAACCCTGTTGTTTTACTCTTCTATCCGCCGCCCGACTCCAGTCCGCGAAATATGCGCAAACAAAGGCGAGTTCGGCGCGGGGAAATGCGATCGGTAACGACGCGCTGAACGGTTATGACCAGCCTGCGGATTTTTATGCAATTTGTGGGAAATCTGGAAGTGCAGGACTGCACGGAATGCAGATGATAGGGAAAAAATAAACGAAATCTCTACGATCTAGGGATTTGTATAATATTGCGAATTGGAAACGATTTTATATTTTTCTAATTATATTCGTGGAAATTGGAATTGGAACAATGGTCCTTAGTCTACTTATGATTTATGTAACTTAATTATTTCGTATAATTATTTCATATGATTTCATTAGTTCCCTATAATTATTTCATACAAGTTTGATTAATCTCATAGAATTATTCCAGATAATTGAATGAATTTACTACAGAAGGAAAAATGTCCGTAGAAATTTGAATTTTAATTAAAGTCCATTGATTCTAATTGTTATTGTCCTCCATTCTGCGGTGGATAAAGGGAGACCGGTTCCTAGTTGGTAAGGACGATAGTGGCAAAGAGGGCGGGGATGAAAAGCAGTTATCTCGCCGTGGAAAGAAATTGCTTTCGGTTTTATCGTGCGGTCGCGATTGATATAGATTGATCGTTTCGGGCACCGCTCGTCGGTCGGACGAATCATTCTTCCTGGTTGGGAAAACGAGCAGGAGATGCGGGTCTCGCCTGTGCGAGCGTGTTCATGAAAGACGGAATAGTTAACGGGGAAGGATCCCACGGATTTAGTGTCACTTCGATCGTCGAATGGCGAAACTTGCGGAATAGAGCACGATGTGTTGCTTCTTTCCTGCGGAATTGCTTTGGTTTTATTGAATTTAGACGATTCCGATGCTTCGCAGGGGTTTAGTATTGTTATATTGGTGCTATTAAATGTTTTATCGATAGTGGCTTTGGTTTGAGATTCGTGATGCGTGAGTTTTTCAGGTTGAAGAGCACAGAAATGTAGCTTCTAGAGGAAGGAAACTGTTGGGTTCGAAATTATAAATATATAGAAATAATGTCTTCGTTATTTCATAGTTTGAACTTGTATAAATTATAAAATTTCAACATTTCAATGTTTCAGCATTTCAACATTTTAATATTTCAATATTTCAAAATATCGTCGTTTCAATTATCACGGGAGATTTTAATTAACAGAAGTTGCCAAGCAATTGAAACCATACAAATTCACTGCAACTCAAGATTCAACATATCTGAACGAAAGACAAGACTCACTTCTCCCAAAACGCCTTCACATCCAAACGAGTCAACCTAAAGTCCTCACAGTCATACTTTACCCAAGGAATACAACGAATCTATAGGAATTCCAAATCGAATCGCAAAATATCCGTTTCATTCGTTAATATTCAAGCTCAACGCGCCGCTTTATCAACGAAACTTAAAATCGTCTCGGTAATTGCCCCTCTGAAAGTCGATCCGTAGCCACCGCGCGAACGTGAGAGGGCGAAAGGGAGGGACCGCTGGAAATCCGGGAAGGGTGAGTCTCGCAGGAGTGGATGAGGGTTGTTTAGTCGGCGGCGTCGTTAGACGCGATATTCCTTCCTCCATTAGGGAAATGAATTTCATCCCCCGTCTCTTCCGATCGCTACCCTCCGTGGACTTCAAGAAAAAAAACTTGCACTCACCCTTCGTCGCTTGGAATCAGTGTTGGCGAAAGTTATTCAGCGTAACGAATAAATCAAATGTAACCGTTATCTGCGAGTAACGAATAATTAATGTATTCGTCACTCACAGTGTAATAAATAAAGTAAATTTATTCGTTGTTTTGGATGATCTTCATTCAACGCTGTAAATAATAACATAGGAAACTTAAATGATGTGATCTTTTTATCAACCAAATTTGTGAATAAGAAATGGTGATTTGGAAATGACAAATGAAGGTTCGTCAAATGAATAACGAATTATTAGAATTATCAGAATTATTAGAATGATTAGAATGACTAGAATTAGAATAAACACATTAATTATTCGTGAACCCTAAATAGTAATGACACGAAACTTCTTCGTTATTTCGAGTAAGTTTGCCCAACATTACTCGGATCCCGCTTCCTCCTTCATCTTCGCCGCACCCCCCCACTCGCTATCATTCCCGCGCTCTTCACGAGTCGTCTCGAATCCTTATCTCACGGCCAGACAACCAACTACGGGGTTAGGTTGTCTGGCCTCCCTCGCCGGCCAATTATTTTCTGTAATTAACGAGCTTCCTCGGACGGACGACGATTGTATTGCGTGTTCTCGTGCCGCTGCCTCTGGATCAGATACAGCAGGGTGGATCGGGGGTGGCCGGGGGTCGATCGATACATTTTCACGAACAATGCGATAATTGTTTGCCGTTCCCCCCGTTGTACACGTTGAAATTGCGAAGGGTTACGGAGTGACGGGTAATTTGTGTTTTTGGGGCGCAGACTAAGTCAAGAGTTCGTTCGTGAGAGGGTGTTACGTTTAGTTATTTTAACCTTGATGAATATCTAAGATATACTTTCATTTATATATATTTTTCCTACACTTCGCTATATTCTGATAAAAAATCGACTACCCCTTCACCCTTTAGCCCTTGTATTCTTAAGGAAGTGTATTCAAACCACGAAACACTGAATAGAACTAAATTAAATCAATCTAAAGCAATCACATTTATATAATACATAACCAACGAAATATATAATTATTAACATAACCAACAGAAAATATTAACGACTATCGTTAACTCTTTTGTAGTCTTCAGAGTTAACAACATACGAAAGTTCAAAGTTCACGTATCGAGAGTAAGAAAAGGACACAGTACAATAAGAAAAGGAAAGGTGACGAAACGCGTCACGTAATTCATTGTTGAGCATAATCGTTACGTAGAATGTGTGCGAAGAAATCTGTGAGCCACAGTGTCCGTACACGAGTACAGTGTGTACGTCTGTGTTGACTGACTCTAGTGTTAGTAGGCCAGGGTAATCGAGCGAAGGGTGATGGTAAAAAGCGTGCAGAGTCGGTCGAAAGTGTACGTGACTCGACTGGAATTCTGTATTACAGGGGAGAGATGCTGTGTCCCAGAGGGAGGGTGGGGTCGGGGGTGAAGTTAATTTTGATTTTCGGTGAATAGGTCGTTCCCGCGATCTTTGTGGCGGAGGCAGTCGGAAAGGCTAGCCGATAATGTCGGTGATTCCGGTTGGATTGAATTTCGAATTCGGGGTGATTTCTTTCGGGGATGATTGGGGTTGCTTTGTGGACGAAATTATTGCTAGATAAATATTTGCGATAGCACGCGCCGTGTATAGATTACTCGGTTAGAAATGTTTAGTTTATCTTTTGACATTGTCTACTCTGACGTTTGATGATTGTTTATCGTGCGAGAAATTGCTCGAACAAATAGACATTTTATTGTGTATTCTGGAATTACCGAGTGCAATCATTTTAATTGGAAACAGAAAACATTTCAGAGTTACATGTATTTATACCCAGTTCTTTTATTTGCTCTGTGTATTTTTATTTAGTAAATATTGTTTGAGATTCTGTTATTCATTCGGTATACTATAAGTAATTCGAAACAACTGTTGAGTTTCTTTATCATTAGACTATGGATATTTAAACAGAAAGATTCTGTTACTCTAAAAAAATTCTAAAAATTCAATTATCTTTTCAAATGTACTTCGTGAACATCGATCTCCGGAATTATGGAAGAAATGTCGCGCGTTTACTGATAATCGCGAAACAATGATTTATCGCGCTGGGAAACGAGGAAAAAACACGAGTGTCGGTTTTTCTCACGGACATCGAATCAAATCCGGGTCCTCGAGTGCGGCGGAACACGTACGCCCGACTTTCCGAATGATTAAAAATACATGGGAAATTAAATTCTCCACGTAGCCGAAAAATGTCGGCGACGCAACGATATCCGGCCGGAAGCCAAAAGTTATTTCGCGATTCCGGGGCATATCAAAATGTTATTTCCCGCGACAGGATTTGATAAAATTGTCGACGGCTGAATGACAGACGCCGATAGCGCCGGCCGGCGTAAATGCTCTTCTCTCATTGGCGCAGATTTCGCGCGTTGATTGCGTCCTCGTCGCAATCGTCGCGCCGTGAAACAGCGAATTCAATTCGCGGGATAATGCGAAATACTAAAAATCATTAACGATAATCAATCCGAAACTTTCCTCCTGTTCTCCCATCATTTTTAGAATACTCCGAGTGACTTTCTAATTAATTCCATTCACTTCAGTCGACGATTTCACATTCTACATCCATCAAAATCAGATTTGACGAGCGTAATTATCAGTTGTACAATTAATTACTCAATTATGCGCTTCGATAAGAATACATTCAGCTAGATCTTATCTCCATGCCAGGGAATTCGAATAATCGGACCATTAAATCAATGTTTAATTACTCGAAGAGAGACCTGAATAATTGAAGCGTCAGATTAAAGTTCCATTTGATAAAAGATCATTACCGTAATTAAACCTCTTAATAACTCTACAAACATATCCCGCTAAAACATTCTGCCGATTCCCATCGAAAAATTTCACCGAAATCTCTTTCGATCCCCGCACCGTGAACGTTCCAATCATCGAAACAAATGTATCCTTAAATCATCGAAATAAACAGCGCCGACGGGAAGCACTCAGCGCGATTCAATTGATCGGCGTGCACCGCTATTAATTATTTCCGTTCATCAAACTGTGATCGCTTGGACCAATCAGCGAGAGCGAGTCGCTGGACCAACAACAACCTAATAGGTCCTGATTGAGAGGAAGGGAGAAGGACGGAGAGGGAAGTTATTCCCGTTTATTGGCGAGGAAAGATTCTATCCGTTCCCGCGGCAGGGAAACTTTCCTTCGATATGTAGTAAATAAAAGCATCGCGAGCAATAACACCGGAAAATAAAATTGAAGTGGAAAAGAAGCGCGGAATCCTGACCCATAAAAAGTTTCTTGGGAACTAATAGTGGAGAAGGAGCTCGCGGCGTGGGCGGCGGGCGGAGGAAAAAAATGGCCAGGCGTCGCAGCAGGTGACGTATCGATCGCACGGTATCTAGATATTCGACGATTAGTTCCGCGCGATCGTTACAAGTTACAAGTTACAATCGTTACAAGTTCCCGACGATTCTACGTTTCGACTCGTCTGATCGGGGCTAACGATGAATTTTTCAGTCGGAAGGAGGACGACTGCGAAACCGAGCCGCGGCCTGTTCAATCAAACCCTCCTCGCTCGGGCTCGTTCCCCGTGAATTAATAATCGCGCCCTTATTCGAACTTCCCCGATCTATAATATCTCTATGAAGAGTTGCGAGAAAGTTTGCGGCTTCGAACCGAGCCCCGCGGTTAATCATACGTTTCTTGTGCTTTGTGATTTGCCTGCGAGCTGGTAGTTCGCCGCTGAAATAGCTCCGGTGTGGCTCTTCGGGGGTGGATCGCTGCTGTTGGAGGCATTGGAGGGTGGTTTGCGATGTGCTTTAGTTTGCGATGATTCGGATGGGTTGTGGAGGGACGTGAATTTAATTAGGGACAATTTTTAAGTACTCTATGCAGAAAGAATTATTAAATTATTGCCTCGTTTATCTAGGCTGAATTTAATTTTAGCAAATCTCCTCAAGATCAGTGGAATAATGGATCGCTGGACAAGTTATATAAATGGAATGTATAATTCTGAAATCTGATAATGGTTTATGGTATATTTATCTATATTTAATAACGAAATATTGTAGATATTTTGTTTACTGAATAGGATTTAATCGAGAATTTAGTCTATGGAATAATCCCAGACCGAACTCGCAATGAATAGAACCAACTCTCTGTTGCTAATCGATTCTTTGGTAGGGTCGCGCGATAGTTAACCGAACTGATTATCCCGAATCGTTATATTATGCCGGCCGGAGTCGTAACGGGGCGCATTAATGAGCGCGATTAATCCCGGTGAATTAATGCGAGCGACAGCCGTCACGCATTCGCTTTGGAGGAGGAGGTTGCAGCTGAAATTAGGGGAGGGGGTGAGAAACATTGCCGGCGCCGTTTGAATCCACACCCCCACCGGTTTCCGCCATATTATTTATTACCGGACACGCTCTATAGTCGACCGACGTTATACAGTTGCTCGCAAAAGTATCCATTCGTGTGTGATATATTTCAGAATTAATGCTTTTCGTAGTAAACTGTGGATACTTGTAAAATTTCATTGAATCGTTAGATATATTTCAATAAAAAATATATAGGCTAAGGTCTTACGATAATATCAATTACATCTTGTTCAATAATTCAATTACATAATAGTAACTCCGATAATTTAATAACACAGTAATAACTTCAATACCTTAATGATACAATAGTGACGTTAACAACTCGATAATATAGTTGTAACTTCAATAACTTAATAATATAATACTACCTTCTCTAACTTAACTTCAGCGTTCGTTAGATATCTAAAACATATACAGGGTGTACCTGGACTATAATTCTCCAAGTAAAGGTGAAAATTTCAAGACAAATCTTTTCGCATTGACCTGTTTACCAATGCAGCTACAGAATGCAATTGCACTTTCAAACCGAACTTCACAATATTTTTCACGTAAGGAATCATGAAGAATCATGAAGAATTACCGTGAAAATTCCATCGAATTCTGAATTCATTCGATTACAAATTATCAGTGAAGCTACAGAGACGTTATTTGATTCATTGAAACCATGGACAGATACTTTTGCGAGTAACTGTATTTGCAGGAGTGCCGTCGCGTTGCCACCGGCAGGAGGAGCCTTTCGCGTTTCCTGGTTCGGACGTTGCGTTTAATTGCATTCCCCCGTCAAGTATGTCCGCCGCGAGGACCCTTATTTTACGCCTCGCCCCGCCCGCCGGGGTTTGGATCTTCGTCGCCGGCAACGACGAACAGGAATTTCTCGTTTTGATAACGTAATAGCCCATGGATCCGTTTTTCATCCCGCGACACATTGTTCCTGGGAGGACCACGGGATTTTCGGGGCGCGCCGCCCCTGCGAAACGTGAATTTATTGTGACACGGGAGCTCGGAGGATTTTTAATTACCGGATCGTGGAACTCTTCGCGACGCGGGCTGGGAAATATTAATTCGAGGGTGGGCGGGGTGACCGATGTGTTCCCAATGAGCGTTTCAAGACGAATTTCATTTCGTTGAATTGGATTCCATTAATTTGCGGATTAATCAATCTCTTTGGCTGTTTCTGCTTGTATTAGAATATTTATTATAATAACGTCGTTTATACAAGAGATGATTTTTGAATGAATACAGTATTAATTGGTAATAGACAATTCTGCTGTACTACAACTTTTCTACTGATATTTCATATATTTTGATTATTGATTATTTCCTTCTTATTCGTTAGTTTAAAGCTTCCCCAGTTTTATGAACTCTTCACCGTTGAACGTCTACGTCTAACATTAGGAGAACCAATTGAAATCTGGACACATTCGAGATGACAGAGGACAAGGTTAAAAGTGCAGTAATCGAGGACAGTCGGATAGTCGGCGCAATTGAAGCGGTTGTAAAGAGGAATAACGTGAATTCCTTGAGCGATGTCGATAGCATCGTGTCCATTCTTTTTGCGTGGCCGGGAATAACGCCATCGATGCGTAAACAGCGGCGATATCACTCGCGAAGCCGCAAAGAGGGAGACAGCCGTTTGTGTCCGGCCGGGCCCGTCCTCTGTTGCGAGGCTTGTTTTTTGTTTTTAATTCGCCACAAATGTCGCGCGGTGCAATAAAATGGAAAAGTCACCGGGAACAGTCGATCGACTCCGTTGGGGCGCAGTTTTTCCCGTTCCCGATACCAGTAGTCGCGTAGTTCACCTGTTTTTCCTCCTTTTTCGTTCGTTTTGTCGTCGTGCGTCAAATCGATCGGATTCGGGAGCGTTGAACCTCGGCGATCGCTGCAATCCGCTTTACCGTGTTACAACGATCGCGGGGATGCATTCGTTTAGACTTGTACCCGGCGATAAAGTTCACCCGACTATACTTACTTATAATGGATGCGCCGAAGTTTATTGGTGCCGCGCCGAAGATACTAGGCGTGCGAATGTGTTGGGTAGAATGAACGGGGTGGAGGGTAATGTAGTTTATTAGGATACGCTGGAGATTATAAGCAGAGCTGGCAGAAATATCAGAGGTATTGGCAGTAGAGATACTGCTATTGGGAATAATGGTCGGTGTACTGGAAGTGTTAGAGATACTAAGTATATTGGAGATATA
The DNA here is from genome assembly GCF_051020985.1 of Nomia melanderi. NCBI lineage: Eukaryota > Metazoa > Arthropoda > Insecta > Hymenoptera > Halictidae > Nomia > Nomia melanderi. Next base: position 13,035,373 of record NC_135012.1, on the reverse strand, counting down.
AATATGCTAGAGATAGTAGAGATGTTAGAGAGACTAAAATACTAGAGATATTAGAGATACTAGAGGCTAAAATACTAGAGATATTAGAGATATTAGAGAGACCAAAATATTAGAGATACTAGAGATATTAGAGAGACCAAAATACTAAAGATATTAGAGATATTAGATGCATAAAAAATACTACAGATACTAGAAACACTAGTAACACTAGAAATGCTACCCCAAAGATATTGAATACACTAGATAAACTTGAAATCCTACGAACACTATACGATACTAAAACTATTAACAACAACGCACTAACATCAAATTCCACAGGAACTAACATAATGAAACACGTTCCTAAAACTTTTCCCACCATTTCCATAGATACTAGTATTTTTATAAAGCACACGGGAAACAGCAATAGTTCGAAGGGCGACACACTTCGATCCTCGAAGTGCAGTTCAATCCTCCGTTACCCGCGTCACTTATTCTGACGTAACGCTGCGACCTGATGCACGTTTCCGGAGGTTTTTTGTCGGTCTGGCCGTGGGTGCGCCGCGTTTGCGGTAAAACGACGAATCGAACCATGTTTTAATAGCGGTTTCCCGCTGGAGGCCGACGATTAGTTAGGTGTCCGAGGCGCGGGAACGATTCAGCGTGGATTACTCTTATCGATCCGAGCGTCAAAGCTGACGTCGGTCAGCGCGCAATCTTGTTATGCTTTTGTGAAGCTCGAGCGGTGGCCGTTCGATTAGAATACCATTGTACGGCCGCGGCATTATTAGACCGCCGATGCTCGCGCGCGAAACACCGGCTGCAATAAAATTAAGAGAAACAATTGATCCGAACGGCGTCGTTAACGTTAGATACATCGAGAACCTGTTGATACCTCAATTATGCAACCTGCGTTTCGTTTTATCGTTCAAATGAGCACCGTGCTTAGAGATTATCTTTTTGTAACGCTTCATTTCCCAACGGATATTTAATAGTTTAATACTTTTCTTTCTTCGCTGAATAGCTGAATCTTCTCGATATTTTTAAGAATCCGTTAGCAATAGTAATTGTAATTAGTATTTTCCATTTTCGCTAGGGATACTATAAAAATTAGTCGCAGTCGCTGATAGATTAGAAAACCATCTGGACTGCCAGGTGTTAAAGCTGACCAATCTCCGATTCTCAGGAACAATTTCGATTATCCACATTTCGGTAGAATCTTATCAGACACATTCGATTTGCATATTCCTCTGGCCTGATTCTTTTCAGTCCGCGTTCTCCTCCGCGTTTCAAATGATTCGTTTCACACGGATGCACCGCGCGAACAAACTCTCCTTGTCAACTGCGATTCAAATTACATTTCCTCTCGCGAAAGGGGAGAAAAAACATCTCACTCACCTACATTCACATCCCCGAATTCCCGAGCCGCGATTCTCCTTGACGGTTTCGAATCCAGGACACTCGTCCGCCGCGGAACGCGCAGGACCGGCGAGAGAAGAGAAGAATTCATCTGAAACGCGTGCCAGATATTGTTAATTGCTTTCACACGTGGCTGCCGCGCGGCCGTTTCTCGCTCTCGCTCGTCCCAGTTGAAGAGGAAAGCTTTTAAGGACAGGCCCGCGGGGCGCGGCGGGCCGTAAGACGTCGTTACGTGTCCTTGACGAACAACTTTTCACCTTTTGTCTCGAAATGGAACGGGCCAGCGCGCGCGCGGAGCCTGGCCGACTCTTGTTTCGGTGCAGGCTCGCGAATTTTTTCCTTTAATTGCGTCGGAACAATCGACGATTCGGTGACGCTCGTTCGAGGAATTTTTTCTTCGACGAAATCGTAGCGTTTTTTGAAATCTGGATTGCCCCAGGTCGTTATATATATATTATATTGCTATTGTCGTACTTGTATTGTTGTATTAGGTACTATTATTATTGTTATTATTGGGTCGTGTATAATATTAGCTTCTTCACTTATCGTTTATGACGATTAGAGGAACAAATTTGAGACGTGTTCACGTTTTAAGTGTTCGATTATTTGTTTACTTGAGGCTTTATAAGGTATTTTCTATTGAAACTGAATATTCGACGTTTCCGAACATCTTGACCTGCGCTAAGGTCTCTGAACCGTGACAACTCTGTTACGAGGCTTCGCATGGTGCAACCAACGAGTTTTTCCATGGAGAAAAAAGGGGACGTGCACGTCGACTTTACAAGGGAGGAAGCTGGCTGACTGGCAGAGGGTTGAAGGAAACCAGGGGCGAGGGAATAACGTCGCTACAAAGAATGTAATCTTGGAAAAATGAGACTGCAGCCCTTAAATGGAAGGACACGAAGCGAACTTTGCTCTTTTTCATTAGTCCTTTTATTCCCCGCCCGTTCCGGGGGAGAAAAAATATTACAAAACGTTGGAAACACGTTAATGCTTCCCGCGGTCGAGGGGTTGAACGTGGGGGATTCAAAAATTAGACGCTGGCAAGTGGAAAACTGAGTGGAAACTTGGAGACCTAGTTACGTGTAGACGGAACATTCAGGAAATTAAAAATCACGCAGTATAAACGGTAATTTGGAGAATTTGGGGCGAGAGGGATGTCACTTCTCTGAAGGAAACGAAATTGTTTCGTTCAATTTAAAAGGATTCTACAGCCGTATAAGAAATTCTGCCTTAACAACGAAAAACGTTCGGAATTTCTATGAATTTATATTACAACAGTAGTTTAATCTTCGACTATCCGATCGCCCTTACAAAAATTAATATTCGTTCTTCTGAATCTTAGAAATCAAAGGTTTCAAAGACAAGATCAATCAAAATCGAGCCAACCATTTACCAAATATTTAAAAAATTCAATACGAGTCGCATCATTTCGTTCCATAAATCTAGTGTTAGAAATCTTATTCTACTCATTCTCCTATCTTCCCTCGCATAGCTCAACAGCACTCAAAAAATGATACAATAGATAATATCATCGATGCAACTGTTTCTCCGTAAAACATGAAATTCCACGTCCAAGTAGTACAGGTCAACGATTAGAATTCGTCGAGCCAATAGCAGCGGTCGTGGAGGTCTCGAAATTTCTCGCGAAATCGAGATAAATAACGGCGCGGGGGATGGGGACGGCAGCGTGGACAACGAACAAAGGGACACGCCGTTTAGCGAAGGGGTTGCGAACAGGGGGTGAGCGGGAGAGCCTCGGACAAAGAGCTGGCATCGACGAGTGCTTCGATCCTCCCCTCGACCGTAGCCGGTCTACGAAAACGCATTCCACCAATCACAGACGAAATACGTACACGGTGACCCGTAAATATCCGAGACCCTTCGGAAACTACCCTCTCAGCGGGATAGCTCCGGGGCTTTCCCGATGGAGCCGCGCGACACAGGAGCCGCGGATGCCAACTTCGTACGTCCACGCCGCGGAGGAAATCCCGCAGTTTTTCGATCGTAAATTTCGCCTGCTTCCGTTAGCCACCTTCGTCGATATGGCGGTCGACTAACTACCCTTGCCAGACGGGGAAATGTCGGGGTGTAACGTGAATAGCTTTGGTTAGGTTAGAATAAAAGAGAAGGGGATGTAATCGTGTTGAAATATTTTTCCTCTTATAAATATTTTTTCTGTTCTCGTTTTTAAGGGTGGTCAAATTGTTGGGGTGTCTCGGGAATTGGACTGTGGATTTTATATGTTGGCGTGGCGAAGTATTTAAAGACGTTCGATGAGATTAGGATATAGGAGAATTGATGGAAGTTTTTTGGAGATTTAGATGTGGTGAATTAGTTTATTGAAATGTAGCTATGTTTATATAGGAATTTGCGAGGGATTCAGTAGTGATAATGTTTGTGTTTTTATTTGATTTGGGAGATAAACGTTTTAATTATTTTATTTCAGTCGTTTTTGTGATTTTTACTATAATAGAATATGTGTTCTTTCTTTGGCTGCTGGATTATAGGTGGTTCCATTTCACTTATCAAGTGATAAAGAGCCCATATATCACTATTCCAATAGCTGAAAGGCCTCGTTTCATTTGTACGATTGCAAATATCCCTTTAATCTTAGCATCGAACGTTCTACAGACCTATATCGCTACCCCATGCTCGTAAACTTGGCTGGAACTGCTCGTCTGATCATATAGCTACCTATTCTACTTTCCGGATTACATAGCAATCATTTATTCTACTGCTTCTGCCGTGCAAATCCACAATTCTATTTGTCCGACATACATACTTCCTCATTGTACTGATTGAAGAATGGTTTCGTGCGACTTGTCTGACAATGTACATCCTATTTCACTTATCCTATCAGTAGAACCTGAATTTTATTACATTTAACGATATTTTCAATTCAGGAGGCCTAATAAAGTGAAATTTTATAAAGATTTCATAAATTTTAATGTCAATCGAACACAGCTATCTTCTCATGTGTATTTTTAATGTTTTATTGAAACAAAAAAAACCTGTAATAAATTTTTGTATAGTGTTTACTTATTCAAATTTGTTTCAATTTCATTTAAATTCGGTTTCTGTTTATATTTTGTTATGTTTGCTTAGGGAAACTAGATTTCAGCAGTAATGTCCTGGTCAGGCGAGTCTTGTTAATAGACAGTATTTGTTTTCCCTGTTTGTTGGTCGCAGTTTAGCTAGCTACGTAATAGGACACCTAAATATTCATACTCGTGGGCTCCTCGACCATTTGGATATCTGGGTATTCTGCAAGGATTACATTTGTAGGAGATTAGTGCTACTGGTATCGTATTATTGAGCTAGTTATTGCTTCCAGGACTAAATGCAATATCGATTAATATCCTATATTATTATCCAAGCTTAATGCCTCCATTCTGCAATTAAACGATAGGCTCTAACTTATAAAGTTATTTACTAAAATCTAGAAAACTCACTATTTCCAAATGGCACTCCTAGAATTGTTTAAAAATACTACACATCCTGTATCTCAGAATTAAATCCAGTCCTTCCTAAAGACTTTTGCAACTCGATTCCAACTCTACGTTACATCGTACGATGGAATTTCTTTTCTAGTCACCCGTAAAATCCCGTGTAACATCGGAGCGATACGAAAAAGTTGTAATAGTTTTTATTTCGTAACCGTATCTAATTGCCATGCCCCGGACATCGCGCGGTGAAAATTTTTGCCCGGCGACGTTCATATTTCACGTTTTTCCTCGGGCCCGCCGCGGACTGGGAAGAATGAATTCCGTTGACTGGCCGCTATTAAGAATTTTATCGCCCGGTAAAAAATAGGATATACGAGCTAGAATGCGGCGCACCGCGTTTCAATATCGCCACTTTTATACACTATGAAAAATATATATATATATGTGTGTGCAGCAGGGGGATGGAAAATTAAGAATTTCAGGGGAGAAAGGAGGAAGGGGTTGAATTCTGTGAAACATGACGCTATACTGTCGTTAGATTTTGAAATGTTCGTAAAACGGGGATAATGTTCGAGAGTGCAACGTGGATAAGGTTATAGTTCAGCACAATATCGAGAATGTGTTGTGGAATGTAACAAATTTTAATAGAAACGGTCTATCAAAATGTATAATGTTATAGAGTGACTTTGTAGACTAAGAATGTTATGGGAATTTGTTTGTCATTTGGAAATTTATTAACTTGCACTAGTGCTGCAAATATTTCATATGTTCGTAGATTATTCGATATATCGTAGATCAGAGATGTTTGGAAATTTATTAAATATTTAATATTTTCATATATCATTTGATATATTATAAATTACAAATTTTTTATTTCATCGAAGTTCGCAGGTACCGATATAAAAGCTGGGAAATATAATGGAAATCTTTGAAAAGTCAATTTCCAGAAATTCCCGAAAGCTATATCCCTCCCTCCTCTCGGAACTCACAGTCACGTACATCAATTAAACAACAATTCACTATAAACTTTCCCATTTCCGTTACGCGGCCAGTTTCAAGCTTCAGCGTTACACTGAAAAATTGAATGTTCACGCAAATTGCGAAACCGGCTTTCCAATTTTCCAGTGTCAAAGGTGCAACGAGGTTTTTTTCGATACCCGGCAGTCCACAAAAAAGGGAAGAAAAAAGGGAGGAAAGTGTAAACGTGGAAATTTGTTATCGAGGGTAGTTCGTTGGAAAACAACGTGGGATCTGCCGATTTTAAACAAATTCTCGTTCCGTTTGGCAGTCGTTCTCTTCTGGATCAATACGACACGGTATTGGAAAGACATCTCTTTGCGCTCTTTCCCTCTCTTCATCGTTTTCTCAGTTTTCTCTGTTCGCGTCCTCCGTACATACTCGAAAGTAGATTGTGCATGGCTGTTGGTTTGCGCATGCAGCTCGAGCGACGTTCCTGTAATGTCACGGTGTTTACATTCTATTATACTTAACACGACGTCTGTTCGCATTCTCGCTGCCGCGTCCAGCGAAAGTTTCCCATTAAGACGCTTTCGCTCGAAACTTGAAAAAGCTCGACGTTCTATTCTTTAGCTGCTATTTTCCTTATCTTCATTGAAATTCTTTCTTTTTATTCATTTCCACGTCTCTTTACAATTCGTCCTGTAGTGGACATTCGGTGAATTTGTTTATCGCCTTGAGATTAGCTCGTGGACATTTGCCACGTTGAATAAATGTCAGTCATTGAGGACTAAATATTGATTTAATCTAATATTGATGATTTTGCGTGGAATCTGCAGGAACTTGGAGAATGGATACTAATTCGATTTATTCATTTTTGTTCCAGGTACGTGGAACTTTTGCTGTTTAACATTGACAGTTGCTGTGCATTTCGAATGTAAGTAAATATTTAATTGAAGGTTCAAACAGAGAGAATCCCTTTAGAAGTATTTTCCTGTAACGTTTGCTTTCCAGTAAAAAATTTGTATTCAAATTTTCGTTTAATATTTCACTCGCAGGAAACTCTCGTTGAATAATTAATCAAATACACGAGCTGAAGTCTCTTTGATAAATTAACAATAAAAATACAACGACCAGACCCTGAACCTTCAAAATAAAACGTTCGAATATTCTCTTCGCTGTTGACAAGCATTCAACGCCCTATTTTACCATCTCACGCAAACAAATTATATTAATCCTACCCCATTGAAAGATGCAAGCGATCCACATTAATTTCCAGACAACCCCATTGAAAATAATATCCCTCAAATTAATTCTCCAGTCGTTAATAACAGCTCGCACGACTTAATTAAACGAGTCCTGAAAGGAATCTCAAGAAACAGCATCCAACGTCGAAACAAAAACATCCCCGATACCTTAAAATCCTTAATGAACGCGAGATCTGTTGACGATTCCTTCATTAACGACCCGGAAACAGGCGCGTGTAAAGTCTTCCCTTTGATGGTATATTGAAAATGGCTTCCGCGTCATTTATTTGATAATTATATGCGAGATGAAAGTCTTTTTCGGTAGCAGCTAGCATTGAACATTTAAACAGCGTCTGGCGGGGGCGGAGCTCGAGGGGAGGGGGGAGGCCGGACTATTTTCCCTTAGCTTTGTTCCCGTCGTCATTATACCTTCAATTGACGCTTGCAACTCGTTTAGCCCTAATTGCGCAGGATTTTCGGCTGAATGGCCGGGCACCCCCCATGCCTTGTTATCCTCGAGTTGTTTATTTTAATTACGACATCGAGTTCCCGTCGGCTGGGGGAGCGCCAGCCAGGTTGAATGCCAGCGACGCTATTGACGGAATTTTAAAGGATAATTAATATTGCAGGCACTTAATTAAAACGGACTTCCCCGCGACGAGTCCTGGCTAGGATTGTTTTTCAGCTGCGTTTTTCCCCGCGCACTCCGAACGGTTCGTTCCTGTGTTTTCCCTTGGAAATCAAGCGGTCTCTTGTTGACGGGAACTGTGCGCGGTGGAAAATTAAAAAAATCTCTTCTATAAACTCTCATGGTTGTTATATTATTTCGTATTCAATAGTTTCACGTCGATGAGTCGCAATGGAAGTAAATTCTTTCGGTGATATACAAAATTGTATTTACTTTTGGTTCTCGTTATACAAATTCGTCGGATATTGTTTATTTTAATCAATAGTGAAGCTGATACTTTCAGAATTCCCAGCTTGCTATATATGAAATTAATATTTCTATCTCAAATGCTTCTCCCTTCTTCCTGCCTTGAAACTTTTACAGCTTCAGATCAACTTCAAAAAAATTCCACACGAACATAAACCACTGCTTAATTACTCTACCAAGTTTGGAATCGGTAGGTTGAATAGTTCTCTCTAAAAAATTCTCAAAGTTAATTGAAATGACAATAAGATAAGATACAGACAGCTATTGTATTCCAATGTTTCGCGTATCGCATTATACAAAGTTCAACATTAAACATCGGATTTAATAGTTTTCATATGCCAGATCTAGTGGTGACTGAGAGATACCTCCCGAGTGTAAAGGGTTAATTGATTCCTCGCTCGCGCGGGATCACGCGGGCTGCGTATCTGATCGGGCACGTAACTCCATTCCATTTGTAGGGCTGCGTACGCGGTCCTATTCTACTTGTCGAATCAGACGCAGCCCTCATACCGGTTGTCTGATAATGCGCGGGGCCTATTTCACTTTTTCGATCAACCGGGATTTCCATTCGCGTTGCTCGATGATAGAATTGAGTCGCTATATCGCTCGCTTCCTTCTGTCAGACGCTGATATCTTATTCTACTTTAAAATCGTGTCGAAGCACGACTCGTTGGATCCTTCATCTGATTCTTGATCGCCTTTAACACTAGAACTACCGAGCACTGGTTTGTCTGACCATGAGTGCTCATACTACTCGTAGAATTCCAAATAATTTTTCATCGTATCTTCATGATTAAATTGTAGACCTCAATGAATTTACAAGTCCTATAAAATTCAGAGAACTAAACTACCGATTCTAATCAAATTTGACCTCCATTCAATATTTATTTCACTGTAATTCAATAAATTGTTATTCAATATTTATCCAATACATTTTCGCTTACTTTCCATTTAGCGAAAGATACTGCCGTAGGAAATCAAATTTCATGATCCCCATCGATATTTACCTATCAAAACAAATCCTAC